>NC_135427.1:17512110-17524610 GCF_051991245.1 Festucalex cinctus | reverse complement strand
TACTATGGTTGTAAAAAAAAAAAAGCCTTACTATACATGGTCGTTTAAAAAAAAAAAGCCTTTCTATTCATGGTCGTTTAAAAAAAACAACAAAAAAACATTTAAAAAAACGCCTTACTATATGGTCGTTTAAAAACAAACAAAAACAAACAAACAAACAAAAAACACCTTACTATGGTCGTTAAAAAAAAAGCCTTACTATTCATGGTCGTTTAAAAAAAAAAAAAAAACATTAAAAAAAAACGCCTTACTATATGGTCTATTAAAAAACAAACAAAAACAAACAAACAAAAAAAAACACCTTACTATGGTCGTCAAAAAAAAAGCCTTACTATACATGGTCGTTTAAAAAAAAAAAAGCCTTACTATCAATGGTCGTTTAAAAAAAAAAATGCCTTGCTATACATCGTCGTAAAAAACAAACAAAAAAAAGCCTTACTATACATTGTCGTTTAAAAACAAATGCCTTAATGTACATTTTCGTTTAAAAAAAAAATGCCTTACTATACATGGTCATGAAAAAAAAATGCCTTACTATACATGGTCGTTTAAAAAAACAAAAACAAACAAAACAAACAAAAAAAACACCTTACTATGGTCGTTAAAAAAAATGCCTTACTATACATGGTCGTTTAAAAAAAAATGCCTTACTATACATGGTCGTTTAAAAAAATGCCTTACTATACATGGTCGTTTAAAAACAAAAAAACAAAAAAAACAAACAAAAAAAACACCTTACTATGGTCGTTAAAAAAAATGCCTTACTATACATGGTCGTTTAAAAAAAAAAAGCCTTACTATACATGGTCGTTTAAAAAAAAAAATGCCTTACTATACATGGTCGTTATAAAAAACAAAACACGCCTTACTATACATGGTCATGAAAAAAAATTGCCTTACTATACATGGTCATTTAAAAAAACAAAAAAACAAACACCTTACTATGGTCATAAAAAAAAAAAAGCCTTACTATACATGGTCGTTTAAAAAAAAAAGCCTTACTATTCATGGTCGTTTAAAAAAAAAAAAAAAAAACATTTTAAAAAAAACGCCTTACTATATGGTCGTTTAAAAACAAACAAAAACAAACAAACAAAAAAAAACACCTTACTATGGTCGTCAAAAAAAATGCCTTACTATACATGGTCGTTTAAAAAAAAAAAAAGCCTTACTATCAATGGTCGTTTAAAAAAAAAAATGCCTTACTATACATGGTCGTTTAAAAACGAAAAATGCCATGGTCACAAAAAAAAAAAAAATGCCTTGCTATACATGGTCGTTTGAAAAAAATTGCCTTACTATACATCGTCGTAAAAAACAAACAAAAAAAAGCCTTACTATACATTGTCGTTAAAAAAAAAAAAGCCTTACTATACATGGTCATGAAAAAAAAATGCCTTACTATACATGGTCGTTTAAAAAAACAAAAACAAACAAAACAAACAAAAAAAACACCTTACTATGGTCGTTAAAAAAAATGCCTTACTATACATGGTCGTTTAAAAAAAAATGCCTTACTATACATGGTCGTTTAAAAAAATGCCTTACTATACATGGTCATTTAAAAAAAAAAATGCCTTACTATACATGGTCGTTATACATGGTCGTTTAAAAAAAAAAATGCCTTACTGTACATGGTCGTTTAAAAAAAAATGCCTTACTATACATGGTCATGAAAAAAAATTGCCTTACTATACATGGTCATTTAAAAAAACAAAAAAACAAACACCTTACTATGGTCGTTAAAAAAAAAAAAGCCTTACTATACATGGTCGTTTAAAAAAAAAATGCCTTACTATTCATGGTCGTTTAAAAAAAAAAAAAAAAAACATAAAAAAAAAACGCCTTACTATATGGTCGTTTAAAAACAAACAAAAACAAACAAACAAAAAAACCCACCTTACTATGGTCGTTAAAAAAATGCCTTACTATACATGGTCGTTAAAAAAAAAAAAAAGGCTTACTATTCATGGTCGTTAAAAAAAAAAAAAATGCCTTACTATACATGGTCGTTTAAAAACAAAAAATGCCTTACTATACATGGTCGTTATACATGGTCGTTTAAAAAAATAAATGCCTTACTGTACATGGTCGTTTAAAAAAAAATGCCTTACTATACATGGTCATGAAAAAAAATTGCCTTACTATACATGGTCGTTTAAAAAAATGCCTTACTATACATGGTCGTTTAAAAACAAAAAAACAAAACAAAAACAAAAAAAACACCTTACTATGGTTGTTAAAAAAAATGCCTTACTATACATGGTCGTTTAAAAAAAAAAGCCTTACTATACATGGTCGTTTAAAAAAAAAAAATGCCTTACTATACATGGTCGTTATACATGGTCGTTTAAAAAAATAAATGCCTTACTGTACATGGTCGTTTAAAAAAAAATGCCTTACTATTCATGGTCATGAAAAAAAATTGCCTTACTATACATGGTCATTTAAAAAAACAAAAAAACAAACACCTTACTATGGTCGTTAAAAAAAAAAAAGCCTTACTATTCATGGTCGTTTAAAAAAAACAACAAAAAAACATTTAAAAAAAACGCCTTACTATATGGTCGTTTAAAAACAAACAAAAACAAACAAACAAAAAAACCCACCTTACTATGGTCCTTAAAAAAATGCCTTACTATACATGGTCGTTTAAAAAAAAAAAAGCCTTACTATTCATGGTCGTTTAAAAAAAAAAAATGCCTTACTATACATGGTCGTTTAAAAACAAAAAATGCCATGGTCACAAAAAAAATAAAAAAATGCCTTGCTATACATGGTCGTTTGAAAAAAAATGCCTTACTATACATGGTCGTTTAAAAAAAAATGCCTTACTATCCATAGTCGTTAAAAAAAAAAAAAAAAAAAAAAAACACCTTACTATGGTTGTAAAAAAAAAAAAGCCTTACTATACATGGTCGTTTAAAAAAAAAAAGCCTTTCTATTCATGGTCGTTTAAAAAAAACAACAAAAAAACATTTAAAAAAACGCCTTACTATATGGTCGTTTAAAAACAAACAAAAACAAACAAACAAACAAAAAACACCTTACTATGGTCGTTAAAAAAAAAGCCTTACTATTCATGGTCGTTTAAAAAAAAAAAAAAAAAACATTAAAAAAAAACGCCTTACTATATGGTCTATTAAAAAACAAACAAAAACAAACAAACAAAAAAAAACACCTTACTATGGTCGTCAAAAAAAAAGCCTTACTATACATGGTCGTTTAAAAAAAAAAAAGCCTTACTATCAATGGTCGTTTAAAAAAAAAAATGCCTTGCTATACATCGTCGTAAAAAACAAACAAAAAAAAGCCTTACTATACATTGTCGTTTAAAAACAAATGCCTTAATGTACATTTTCGTTTAAAAAAAAAATGCCTTACTATACATGGTCATGAAAAAAAATTGCCTTACTATACATGGTCATTTAAAAAAACAAAAAAACAAACACCTTACTATGGTCGTTAAAAAAAAAAAAGCCTTACTATACATGGTCGTTTAAAAAAAAAATGCCTTACTATTCATGGTCGTTTAAAAAAAAAAAAAAAAAACATAAAAAAAAAACGCCTTACTATATGGTCGTTTAAAAACAAACAAAAACAAACAAACAAAAAAACCCACCTTACTATGGTCGTTAAAAAAATGCCTTACTATACATGGTCGTTAAAAAAAAAAAAAAGGCTTACTATTCATGGTCGTTAAAAAAAAAAAAAATGCCTTACTATACATGGTCGTTTAAAAACAAAAAATGCCTTACTATACATGGTCGTTATACATGGTCGTTTAAAAAAATAAATGCCTTACTGTACATGGTCGTTTAAAAAAAAATGCCTTACTATACATGGTCATGAAAAAAAATTGCCTTACTATACATGGTCGTTTAAAAAAATGCCTTACTATACATGGTCGTTTAAAAACAAAAAAACAAAACAAAAACAAAAAAAACACCTTACTATGGTTGTTAAAAAAAATGCCTTACTATACATGGTCGTTTAAAAAAAAAAGCCTTACTATACATGGTCGTTTAAAAAAAAAAAATGCCTTACTATACATGGTCGTTATACATGGTCGTTTAAAAAAATAAATGCCTTACTGTACATGGTCGTTTAAAAAAAAATGCCTTACTATTCATGGTCATGAAAAAAAATTGCCTTACTATACATGGTCATTTAAAAAAACAAAAAAACAAACACCTTACTATGGTCGTTAAAAAAAAAAAAGCCTTACTATTCATGGTCGTTTAAAAAAAACAACAAAAAAACATTTAAAAAAAACGCCTTACTATATGGTCGTTTAAAAACAAACAAAAACAAACAAACAAAAAAACCCACCTTACTATGGTCCTTAAAAAAATGCCTTACTATACATGGTCGTTTAAAAAAAAAAAAGCCTTACTATTCATGGTCGTTTAAAAAAAAAAAATGCCTTACTATACATGGTCGTTTAAAAACAAACAAACAAAAAAAAAAAAAAAACACCTTACTATGGTCGTAAAAAAAAAAAATGCCTTACTATACATGGTCATGAAAAAAAATTGCCTTACTATACATGGTCGTTTAAAAAAATGCCTTACTATACATGGTCGTTTAAAAACAAAAAAACAAAACAAAAACAAAAAAAACACCTTACTATGGTTGTTAAAAAAAATGCCTTACTATACATGGTCGTTTAAAAAAAAAAGCCTTGCTATACATGGTCGTTTGAAAAAAAATGCCTTACTATACATGGTCGTTTAAAAAAAAATGCCTTACTATCCATAGTCGTTAAAAAAAAAAAAAAAAAAAAAAACTTACTATACATGGTCGTTTAAAAAAAATGCCTTATTGTACATGGTCGTTTAAAAACAAACAAAAAACAAAAACAAAACAAAAAACACCTTACTATGGTCGTTAAAAAAAATGCCTTACTATACATGGTCGTTTAAAAAGAAAAAAAAAAACACGCCTTACTATACATGGTCGTTTAAAAAAAAAATGCCTTACTATACATGGTCGTTTAAAAAAAAAATGCCTTACTATACATGGTCGTTTAAAAAAAAACAACAAAAAAAACAACAAAAAAAAAACACCTTACTATGGTCGTTAAAAAAAAAATGCCTTACTATACATGGTCCTTTAAAAAAAAACAAAAAAAAACACGCCTTACTATACATGGTCGTTTAAAAAAAAAATGCCTTACTATACATGGTCGTTAAAAAAAAAAAAAAACGAAAAAAAAAAAAAAACACCTTACTATGGTCGTTAAAAAAAATGCCTTACTATACATGGTCGTTATAAAAAACAAAAAACGCCTTACTATACATGGTCATGAAAAATAATGCCTTACATGGTCGTTAAAAAAAAAAAAAAAAAAAAAAAATGCCTTACTATACATGGTCATTTAAAAAAAAAAAAGCCTTACTATTCATGGTCATTTAAAAAAAAATGCCTTACTATACATAGTCGTTTAAAAACAAACAAAAACAAACAAACAAAAAAAAACACCTTACTATGGTCGTTAAAAAAAATGCCTTACTATACATGGTTGTTAAAAAAAAAAAAAAAAAAAAAGCCTTACTATACATGGTCGTTTAAAAAAAAAAAAAAAAAAAAAGCCTTACTATACATGGTCGTTTAAAAAAAATGCCTTACTATACATGGTCGTTTAAAAACAAAAAAACAAAAAAAAAAGCCTTACTATACATGGTCGTTTAAAAAAAATGCCTTACTATACATCGTCGTAAAAAAAAAAAAAAAGCCTTACTATACATTGTCGTTTAAAAAAAAAAAAAAAAACATAAAAAAAACGCCTTACTATATATACATGATCGTTTAAAAACAAACAAAAACAAACAAACAAACAAAAAACACCTTACTATGGTCGTTAAAAAAAATGCCTTACTATACATGGTCGTTTAAAAAAAAATTGCCTTACTATACATGGTCGTTAAAAAAAAAAAAAAAAAAAAAATGCCTTACTATACATGGTCGTTTAAAAAAAAATTGCCTTACTATACATGGTCGTTAAAAAAAAAAAAAAAAAAAAAAGCCTTACTATACATGGTCGTTTAAAAAAAATGCCTTACTATACATGGTCGTTTAAAAACAAAAAAACAAAAAAAAAAGCCTTACTATACATGGTCGTTTAAAAAAAATGCCTTACTATACATGGTCGTTTAAAAACAAAAAAACAAAAAAAACACCTTACTATGGTTGTTAAAAAAAATGCCTTACTATACATGGTCATGAAAAAAAAATGCCTTACTATTCATGGTCGTTTAAAAAAAAAAAAAAAAAACAAAAAAAAAAAAAAACACCTTACTATGGTCGTTAAAAAAAAAAAGCCTTACTATACATGGTCATTTAAAAAAAACAAAAAACGCCTTACTATACATGGTCATGAAAAAAAAAAAAAGCATTACAATACATTGTCGTTTAAAAAAAAAGCCTTGCTATACATGGTCGTTCAAAAACAAAAAAAACAAAAAAACAAAAATAACACCTTACTATGGTCGTTAAAAAAAAAATGCCTTACTATACATGGTCATTTAAAAAAAACAAAAAAAAAACACAAACACACACACACACACACCCACACACACCCCCCCACACAAACACAAAAAGACAACAGAAAAAAGCCTTACTATACAGTACATGGTAAAAAAACAACAACAACAAAAAACGCCTTACTATACATGGTCATTAAAAAAAAAACACACAAAAGATAAACGCCTTACTATGCATGGTCGTTTGTAAAAAAAAAAAAAAAAAACAACAAACAAACAAAAACACCTTACTGTGGACGTTAAAAAAAAGTGCCTTACTATACATGGTCGTTTAAAAACAAACAAAAAAAACAAAACAAAAAAAAAACACCTTACTCTGGTCGTTAAAAAAAAAAAGCCTTACTATACATGGTCATGAAAAAAAAAAGCATTACAATACATTGTCGTTTAAAAAAAAAAAAGCCTTACTATTCATGGTCATTTAAAAAAAAAATGCCTTACTATACATGGTCATTAAAAAAAAAAAAACTTAAAAAAAACGCCTTACTATATGGTCGTTTAAAAACAAACAAAAACAAACAAACAAACAAACAAAAACACCTTATGTGGTCGTTAAGAAAAAAAAGCCTGACTATACATGGTCGTTATACATGGTCGTTTAAAAAAAAAAAAGCCTTACTATACATGGTCGTAAAAAAAACAAAAAAACAAAAAACGCCTTACTATACATGGTCGTTTAAAAACAAACAAAAAAAAAAAAAAAAAAAACACCTTACTATGGTCGTTAAAAAAAAAAAAGCCTTACTATACATGGTCGTTAAAAAAAAAAAAGCCTTACTATACATGGTCGTTTAAAAAACTAACAAAAAAAAACACCTTACTATGGTCGTTAAAAAAAAAAGCCTTACTATACATGGTGGTTTAAAAACAAAAAAAAAAACAAAAAAAAAAACACCTTACTATGGTCGTTAAAAAAAAAAAAGCCTTACTATACATGGTCGTTAAAAAAAAAAAAAAGCCTTACTATTCATGGTCGTTTAAAAACAAAAAAAAAACAAAAAAACCCACCTTACTATGGTCGTTAAAAAAATGCCTTACTATACATGGTCATGAAAAAAAATTGCCTTACTATACATGATCGTTTAAAAAAATGCCTTACTATACATGGTCGTTTAAAAACAAAAAATGCCTTACTATACATGGTCGTTTAAAAACAAAAAAAAAAAAAAAAAAAAAAAAAAAACACCTTACTATGGTTGTTAAAAAAAATGCCTTACTATACATGGTCGTTTAAAAAAAAAAAGCCTTACTATACATGGTCGTTAAAAAAAAAAAATGCCTTACTATACATGGTCGTTATACATGGTCGTTTAAAAAAATAAATGCCTTACTGTACATGGTCGTTTAAAAAAAAATGCCTTACTATACATGGCCATGAAAAAAAATTGCCTTACTATACATGGTCATTTAAAAAAACAAAAAAACAAACACCTTACTATGGTCGTTAAAAAAAAAAATGCCTTACTATTCATGGTCGTTTAAAAAAAACAACAAAAAAACATTTTAAAAAAACGCCTTACTATATGGTCGTTTAAAAACAAACAAAAACAAACAAACAAAAAAACCCACCTTACTATGGTCGTTAAAAAAATGCCTTACTATACATGGTCGTTTAAAAAAAAAAAAAGCCTTACTATTCATGGTCGTTTAAAAAAAAAAATGCCTTACTATACATGGTCGTTTAAAAACAAAAAATGCCATGGTCACAAAAAAAAAAAAAAAAATGCCTTGCTATACATGGTCGTTTGAAAAAAATTGCCTTACTATACATCGTCGTAAAAAACAAACAAAAAAAAGCCTTACTATACATTGTCGTTTAAAAACAAATGCCTTACTGTACATGGTCGTTTAAAAAAAAATGCCTTACTATACATGGTCATGAAAAAAAATTGCCTTACTATACATGGTCGTTTAAAAAAATGCCTTACTATACATGGTCGTTTAAAAACAAAAAAACAAAACAAAACAAAAAAAAACACCTTACTATGGTTGTTAAAAAAAATGCCTTACTATACATGGTCGTTTAAAAAACAAAAGCCTTACTATACATGGTCGTTAAAAAAAAAAAATGCCTTACTATACATGGTCGTTATACATGGTCGTTTAAAAAAATAAATGCCTTACTGTACATGGTCGTTTAAAAAAAAATGCCTTACTATACATGGCCATGAAAAAAAATTGCCTTACTATACATGGTCATTTAAAAAAACAAAAAAACAAACACCTTACTATGGTCGTTAAAAAAAAAAATGCCTTACTATTCATGGTCGTTTAAAAAAAACAACAAAAAAACATTTTAAAAAAACGCCTTACTATATGGTCGTCTAAAAACAAACAAAAACAAACAAACAAAAAAACCCACCTTAGTATGGTCGTTAAAAAAATGCCTTACTATACATGGTCGTTTAAAAAAAAAAAAAGCCTTACTATTCATGGTCGTTTAAAAAAAAAAATGCCTTACTATACATGGTTGTTTAAAAACAAAAAATGCCATGGTCACAAAAAAAAAAAAAAAAAATGCCTTGCTATACATGGTCGTTTGAAAAAAATTGCCTTACTATACATCGTCGTAAAAAACAAACAAAAAAAAGCCTTACTATACATGGTCATGAAAAAAAAATGCCTTACTATACATGGTCGTTTAAAAAAACAAAAACAAACAAAACAAAACAAAAAAAACACCTTACTATGGTCGTTAAAAAAAAATGCCTTACTATAAATGGTCGTTTAAAAACAAACAAAAAAACAAACAAACAAAAAACACCTTACTATGGTCATTAAAAAAAAAATGCCTTACTATACATGGTCGTTAAAAAAAACAAAACAAAAAAAAACACGCCTTACTATTCATGCTCATTTAAAAAAAAAAAAAGCCTTACTATACATGGTCGTTTAAAAAAAAGAAAAGCCTTACTATCAATGGTCGTTTAAAAAAAAAAAAGCCTTACTATACATGGTCATTTAAAAAAAAAAAAAAAAAACATAAAAAAAACGCCTTACGATACATGGTCGTTTAAAAACAAACAAAAACAAACAAACAAAAAAAAACACCTTACTATGGTCGTTAAAAAAAATGACTTACTATACATGGTCGTTTATAAAAAAAAAATCCCTTACTATTCATGGTCGTTTAAAAAAAAAAAAGCCTTACTATACATGGTCGTTTAAAAACAAAAAATGCCATGGTCACAAAAAAAAAAAATGCCTTGCTATACATGGTCGTTTGAAAAAAATTGCCTTACTATACATCGTCGTAAAAAACAAACAAAAAAAGCCTTACTATACATTGTCGTTTAAAAAAAAAAAAAAGCCTTACTATACATGGTCAAAAAAAAAAACCCGCCTTACTATACATGGTCGTTTAAAAAAAAAAAAAAAAAAAAAGCCTTACTATACATGCTCAAAAACGCCCCGCCTTACTATACATGGTCATTTAAAAAAAAAAAAAAAAAACATAAATAAAACGCCTTACGATACATGGTCGTTTAAAAACAAACAAAAACAAACAAACAAAAAAAAAAAAACTTACTATGGTCGTTAAAAAAAATGACTTACTATACATGGTCGTTTATAAAAAAAAAATCCCTTACTATTCATGGTCGTTTAAAAAAAAAAAAGCCTTACTATACATGGTCGTTTAAAAACAAAAAATGCCATGGTCACAAAAAAAAAAAATGCCTTGCTATACATGGTCGTTTGAAAAAAATTGCCTTACTATACATCGTCGTAAAAAACAAACAAAAAAAAGCCTTACTATACATTGTCGTTTAAAAAAAAAAAAAAGCCTTACTATACATGGTCAAAAAAAAAAACCCGCCTTACTATACATGGTCGTTTAAAAAAAAAAAAAAAAAAAACATAAAAAAAACGCCTTACTATATATACATGGTCGTTTAAAAACAAACAAAAACAAACAAACAAACAAAAAAACACCTTACTATGGTCGTTAAAAAAAATGCCTTACTATACATGGTCGTTTAAAAAAAAATGCCTTACTATCCATAGTCGTTAAAAAAAAAAAAAAAAAAAAACCTTACTATACATGGTCGTTTAAAAAAAATGCCTTATTGTACATGGTCGTTTAAAAACAAAACAAAAACAAAAAAAAACAAAAAAACACCTTACTATGGTCGTTAAAAAAAATGCCTTACTATACATGGTCGTTTAAAAAGAAAAAAAAAAAACACGCCTTACTATACATGGTCGTTTAAAAAAAAATGCCTTACTATACATGGTTGTTTAAAAAAAAAAATGCCTTACTATACATGGTCGTTTAAAAAAACAAAAACAACAACAACAAAAAAAAAACACCTTACTATGGTCGTTAAAAAAAAATGCCTTACTGTACATGGTCGTTTAAAAAAAAAAAAAAAAAACACGCCTTACTATACATGGTCGTTTAAAAAAAAAAATGCCTTACTGTACATGGTCGTTTAAAAAAAAAAAAAAAAAAACACGCCTTACTATACATGGTCGTTTAAAAAAAAAAAAAAAAAAAAAAAAAAAAAAAACACCTTACTATGGTCGTTAAAAAAAAATGCCTTACTATACATGGTCGTTTAAAAAAAAAAAAAAAAAAAAAAAAAAAAAAAAAAAAACACCTTACTATGGTCGTTAAAAAAAAAAAGCCTTACTATACATGGTCCTTTAAAAAAAAACAAAAAAAAACACGCCTTACTATACATGGTCGTTAAAAAAAAAAAAAAAGAAAAAAAAAGCCTTACTATACATGGTCGTTTAAAAACAAAAAAACAAACAAAACAAAAAAAAAACACCTTACTATGGTCGTTAAAAAAAATGCCTTACTATACATGGTCGTTATAAAAAACAAAAAACGCCTTACTATACATGGTCATGAAAAAAAATGCCTTACATGGTCGTTAAAAAAAAAAAAAATGCCTTACTATTCATGGTCATTTAAAAAAAAAATGCCTTACTATACATGGTCGTTAAAAAAAATGACTTACTATACATGGTCGTTTAAAAAAAAAAAAAAAGCCTTACTATTCATGGTCGTTTAAAAAAAAAATGCCTTACTATACATGGTCGTTTGAAAAAAATTGCCTTACTATACATCGTCGTAAAAAAAAAAAAAAAAAAAAAGCCTTACTATACATTGTCGTTTAAAAAAAACAAAACAAAAAAAAAAGCCTTACTATACATGGTCGTTTAAAAAAAATGCCTTACTATACATGGTCGTTTAAAAACAAAAAAACAAAAAAAAAAGCCTTACTATACATGGTCGTTTAAAAAAAATGCCTTACTATACATGGTCGTTTAAAAACAAAAAAACAAAAAAAAAAGCCTTACTATACATGGTCGTTTAAAAAAAATGCCTTACTATACATCGTCGTAAAAAAAAAAAAAAAAAAAAAAACCTTACTATACATTGTCGTTTAAAAAAAAAAAAAAAAACATAAAAAAAACGCCTTACTATATATACATGGTCGTTTAAAAACAAACAAAAACAAACAAACAAACAAAAAACACCTTACTATTGTCGTTAAAAAAAATGCCTTACTATACATGGTCGTTTAAAAAAAAATTGCCTTACTATACATGGTCGTTAAAAAAAAAAAAAAAAAAAAAAACCTTACTATACATGGTCGTTTAAAAAAAATGCCTTACTATACATGGTCGTTTAAAAACAAAAAAACAAAAAAAAAAGCCTTACTATACATGGTCGTTTAAAAAAAATGCCTTACTATACATGGTCGTTTAAAAACAAAAAAAACAAAAAAAAACACCTTACTATGGTCGTTAAAAAAAATGCCTTACTATACATGGTCATGAAAAAAAAATGCCTTACTATTCATGGTCGTTTAAAAAAACAAAAAAAAACAAAACAAAAAAAAACACCTTACTATGGTCGTTAAAAAAAAAAGCCTTACTATACATGGTCGTTAAAAAAAAACAAAAAACGCCTTACTATACATGGTCATGAAAAAAAAAAAA
>NC_135427.1:17399610-17507110 GCF_051991245.1 Festucalex cinctus | reverse complement strand
ATATTAAATGCAAGTGCAGCAACAAAAAAAGTCTTTTTTTGTCATGTACCTTTTCCCTTACGTTACATTATTGCGGATCCAGCACAACAACCACACAAGCTTCTCCTGTTTGCAGCGTAAAGAACGGTAAGAATATTTTGTTTCTTCACATTGCAAGAAGTAAATATGTTTATGGTGATTTTTATTCATTTGTAATGTGCACAACAGTGAGAAGACGTGGAGATGATGATGATGATGATGATCCATCCTGGTGATTTGTGTTCATCGTGTTTGCACAAAAGGACGACAATGCTTTCACCTGCTCGACCACACCCAAAGAAAGTTTGCGCCATAAAAGGTGGACAAGACTGCATACGAACTTGTAAATAACTCAATTTGGAAAAATGTTACATTTGGAAATGGATGCTTGGATAATTTCATAGTTAGATCATTGTGTTTTGGCATCAATATCGTTTTTTTCTGAATTGTTTTTTTTTTTTTTTTTTTGGAAGAAATAACTGTTTATCTTTGACCTGTAATAAAAACATAAAGTATTGCTGTCAACGTTAATTTTTTTTACTTGAAATGAATCTTTTTCACAAAACACTTGCTATGTTTTTTTTTTTTTTGTGAACAAAAAATGTTGTACCATACATGGATGTTTTTTTTTTTTTTTAAACGCCTTACTATACATGGTTGTTAAAAAAATGCTTTACTAAACATGGTCGTTTATATATTAAAAAAGAAAGAAACGCTTTACTATACTTTTTTTTTTTTACGTTTAAAAAAACCCGGCCTTACTATGTTTTTTTTTTTTTTTAATAAAAGCTTTTGATGATAATTTACAAGAACAAAAAGATAAACCAGCCTTACTATACATGTTTTTAAGAAAAAAAAGAAACCTGACTGAATTTGACGGTCAGCTGTTGGCCCTCTGGGGGCCCCTGCTGGCTAAAGGGCCCCGAGCAATTGCTTGACTTGATTAATGGCAAACTACACCTCGTTTTTTGTTTTTTTGTTTTTTTTTTATTCTAAGAAAAATAAAAACGTACAGTTTGTGGACTCTAGTTTGAGAAGCAGTTTTAGGGTGAAAACTTTAACTTCCTGATGAGCACTGATGAATCAATCGCCAGACTGACTTGTTCTTTTGAAAGCAGACAAAATGTCGTCTGGACTTTTTTTTTTTTTCTTTAAGTGTTTTGTGTTCACCTCATGCCCTTTTTTTTTCTCCTGATCTCGGTTTTGTGCAAATACCAAAATTATTTAAATCTATCCAGATGTGGTGTGGTTTGTGTTGGCCAACAAACAGTTTTGCCAACGCGTGTCATTCCAATGACAGCTCGTCAGCGAGCTCTGGAGAAGCCTGATGACGATCCTCACCCACTTTGGAATATGGAGACGAAGTGGAAAACAGGCTGGATCGATAGTGTGCCCCGAGGAAGGACCAGGGTTTAACAAACACTGTTCGAGGCCATCGGGTTCAAAAGTTGTTTGGAATAAAAGTCCTCCACACAGAAATGAGTGGTTTGCGTGCAGTACCACATGTCTCCAGAAGACGGCGCACGGTTTCGGACATCAGTATTTCGGCTCGTATGTAATTGTTCAATAATGTGATCAAACAATAAGCGTGCCGTGATAAGACGCGCATCATTAAAGCCGCCAATATAGTCGTCCGTGTGGTTGGTGCTCAAAGTCGTGGTGAATGATGAGAGGAAGCAAGTGAGAGACGATGCAATACTGCCCTCCTGTGGGTGACTGGAGTAACTACATTCAGAGTGGGAAAAGGGTTGACTTGTTCGTGAGCTGTTTAAAACAATCATTCGATTCCTACTAGATTGCGTAGCCGACTATCAGGATGCGGGAATTGAAAGTAATAGCCATAAAAAAATAATTACAAAAAGAAAGAAGCATTTGATGCCGTTAAATTCTGGTGAAGGTTGGGGTGCCCCTGAACAAGTCAACTCAATTTCGGATTACAAGATAGATACTCATCACCTTCATTAATTTTTGCCGAAACCATTGTGAGCAGCTGGCCGAATGGAATAAAACAACGACTCCGGCACCGGTGTTATCGGGTTCGATCCCCGCGTCTCCATCATTTTCAATCATTTGAGAAATAATCCCATAAAAGCAGGAAAGACCTGGTATCGAACACGGCACCTTGGAATCCGGGAACTTTGTTACAAACCACTCGGCCAAGTTTCCGCGTCTCTAAAACCGGATCCTATCGCATTTGTTGGCTTCATAGACTCATGCGGAAATCCTACAAATACAGAAGGTAGAGCGCCGAGCACCTTCAATTATGATGGCCGAATGGTATAAAACTTTGCCTCCGGTTCAAGCTATTCGGGTTCGAACCTCGCTTGCGCAGCCTCCAACTAACATAAAGACGAAATGGAAAGGTTGCAGAAAACGAGGCTTGAACACGAGAACAAGTGAACCGAAGGCAATGTCGTATACCACTCGACCATCTCGGCTTTGACAACATTCGGATTTTCGGTTCTATTCATAGAATCAGTTGTATAATTCGCGGGTCACCATTTGTCCCTCTATGGCATAATGACGACTAGAAGGGAAAACACCAGTAAGCCAATTTGGGCGAATGGTTAGCGACACGGTCTCCGGTGCAGACGAGCAGGGTTCGAGCCCCGCGTCAGGCAAGACCATTTTTTTCTGAATTTTGAAAGACATTGTTTTCTTCTCTTGGTTAAATAAAGCTTTTGAAAAAAAAATTGCACGTGATGACGAAAACCTATTTAAGGTGCCACTAATCAAACGAGCGACCTTCCTTTTTCCTCACCAGCATGAAGTCGACATCGTCCGCCTGCTGCTCTCCACGCATCTCGGCAAGATGACCAAAAGCTTTGACAACAGGTTTGTGGAATTTAAAGTTCTTTTTACGCTGGTATTTTTTATATATATGCTTTAACATGTTGCCCTTTTCAGCGTGCTTGCTATCATGCTAACTAAAATGTTTGTTCCAACAATGAACGTCAAACACGTGCTTAAATGACACAAAGTCGTTTATTTGACATGTTTGGCAATAAATGCTTGCGGCCGGTAAGTACTTGTTTGTTCAAACTTCTTAGTTTATTAAACGGTACCTGGAAACTTAAGTAAGGCACTTTATCTTCCCCCTTTCCAGGAGAAGAGAACAGTTTGGCAGAAGGTAAGTTGCCAGCGTTTGTAATGAGAATCAACTTGAAATTTGTCCACAGGTTTGCATCTTGAAGCGAATGGACTCCCCTTGAAATCAATTTGTCTATTTGCCCTATTTCCCACCCCCCCCTCTCCATTGGCGAAACGTACTTGCCATATTTTGAAGCTAACTATGTAATGTCGGCGTGTTTTTCAGCCCAGCTAGCATGCCGCAGGTGTCCAGCTGAGTCCTGTTCTCGTCACTGGTGAGACACAAACACTCGTACACGTTAAAATTTGATTTCATGTTTTAATTTGTTCCAGCACATGGTGAAGATGACTGAAGGAGGGTAAAGGACATGTCATGAGACTGACACTGACCATTACTGACATCCTGCTTCTTCTTTTTTTTTTTTTTTTTTTTTTTTTTTTGCTTTTCCTGTTTGCAGGTAAAAATGGCCTCTTGACTTGAAGCAGAGCTGCCTGAGGACCAAGAATTGTGGCCATGGCTGGGTTTGAGCAGGCTGCAAAACAAAATGGCTGACGTGAACATTAGATAAAACATATTTGAAAATGTCTTTTTTTTTTTTTCCTATTTCCCCCCCCCCAAGCTTCATTGAACTGCGCTTCACTCAGGACCCTCAAAAGGTACATTTACCTTTTTGTTTTTGTGCTGAAATCTTGACGTTGATTACCTTCTATTGTCCACTAGGTGGCGCCAAAGCATTTCTGGTCATGGAGAAACTGGCTGGCCACAAAGATCCTGCAACTTTTTTTTGTTTTGTTTTTTTGATTGTTGCCACATGTTTAATAAAGTGAAGTTGAAGCTTGCCTGGTTCTCGTGCGCTTCTTTTCAATGTGACTTAACTGTTCTTGGTTGGCTTCCTGTGAATGCAGCGTCGTCACTGACGGTCCCAGATTTGACTCACAGGTTCGACTGGGCCAGCTTCTTCTTGATTATCCTCCAATGTGGTTTCGAGGAGGAACATGGCGGCCTTCCTGGCGATGCAGCCGTGTGAGCGATTTGGCCCAACGTTGTGGGATCCCTTTATGTGCTGGTTGGTGAGTTTCATCACATTCCAAAAACGTTTGCTGCACAAGTTGACTTGACCCACTGATGTGGTTTTTGTCTTTAGGTCGGCACCATCTGCTCCTGCTGGCTCACGACTTCACCTGCTGACAAGGAGACACCAATTAAGCCATCCAACTTCAATTTTTTTGTTTTTTTTTGTAGTCTTAAATTTTAAGGTATTCATTTTAATTTTTTCCCAGTTCGCTATTTTTGTTTAATTTCAAGTTTTTGTTTCTAAATTCAGTCTTTATTTTCTTTTTTTTTTTGGTACTTTTTAAATTGTATTTTTTTCCAGTTTGCCCTTAACATGTAAAATAAATAAAATTCACATATTTTCTCAACTCTTGTAATACAACCAAAACATTTCTTGAAATGTTTGATAAAAATGTATCTGGTAAAATAAAGGGGTGTGGCCAAGTTGAACAGGAGGTGGGGTTATGCAAATTACTGAGCAGGAAGGGATCTGATTGGTGGTTTCCTAGTTAAGTAGCAAAATCTGATTGGTTAGCTCTGTGAGTGGGTGGGGTTTATGCAAATTACTATCGGCCAGTGATTTGCATAAGTGGGCGTGTCTATGCAAATTTGTCTTTTTTGTCCATTTCGAGAGTAAAAGTGGGTGTGGCTATGCAAATAAATTAGCATACAGCCAGCTGATTGGTTGATTCTGAGGGGTGTGGTCAATTATACAAATTAATTACATATTTTCCAAGAAGTAGGTGGAGCTATGCCCCTTAATTTGCATGATGAAATTTAATCGGAGCAAAAATGCTCTTTTTTCGGGCCTTAAATGGATCGCAAGTGGATTGTTCAAGTTGTCCTCGAAGAAGTTTTGGCCTCCAGTCGGAGCAGGCTTCCTCGATCCATGCTTAAAACGTCGCCACCTGGCCTTGAAAAATGAAGCGAGAAAGCCAGCTCGGACAGGAGGCCAAAAATCTTCAAAGACAACCTGAACAATCCACTTGCAATCCTGTCAATACAAGCACCTGAATGCATCACACACACAAATTGTCACACTTTGAACACGTCACAGAAAGAAGACACAGAGACGCTCGTTCCACTTCAACAATATATTTGACCTTTTTTTTTTTTTTTTTTTTTTAACATCAATTTCATATTGCGCTCACGTTACAAACACTGCTTGCGCCATGTTGTGTGTGCGTGATGTCGCGTGAGCGCAAGTCAGCCATCTCGTCATCGGACAAAAAAAACAACAGACAATAACGTCAGTCAATGCTTCTGGACATGTGCGCAACATTTGTTTTCATACTATTATTTTCCACAAGTGTGCAAAAATAACATCCATCGATTGATTTAAAAAATACCTGAAGCATTATTTTTGCAACAATTGTGCACAACAATAGCATTGAATCGAGCACACGTTCATAAGCATCGAATGAGGTTCTGCTGCGTGTCGTACATCAAGCAAGAGGCTTCGTGACATCACGCACAACATTTGCCTTCAAATAGCGCACGCACACACCTGTCCATGAGCTGTCAATGTAGCGCGGACGGACGCGTGTCCTCAAGTCTGTCGGCCGCGTGTTCGGCCAACACGTCCGCCGTCCTGACACAAAACAAGCAAAAACAAAATGGTCGTTCACATCAAATGACTCACAACGCAGCTAAGCCCAATTGCAAGATAGCACAACCAAAAAATACAAATAAATGACAGTAAGTCATGATGCCAAATTGTCATTAGAAATGTCTCAGTTAAAAATTATAAACAAAGGCAAGTATGTGCAATCATCAGTAAAAGCAGAAAAATTTTTCAAACTATTCACATGAGCATTTGAAGTCGCACGCATGCCTTCAACACATTAAAGTTGACATCATCTACCTGTCAATCAATGAAGTCCACTTTGTCAAGAAATCAGACAGAGTGTACCTAATATTTGGACACTTGATTAGGTACACTTGAGGCTATCGACTGACACCTCATCACTTGTCTATCAATTATCATAATCTATATACATGAGTCAAAACAACAAGCTAACAATTTGGTCATTTTGGAAAAGTCATTGGCTACATGAACGCAACCAAAAAAAAGCAACTGACTGACAACTCTCCATCGGCCAAACACGATTCATCGACTGCACAACGCCGACACACGCAACCACAAAACAAGTACATCGTTCAATGCTCATGGACATGTGCTTTTAACTTCTTTTTTTTTTAAACAAATAGTATTTATTTTAATAAGCAGGCACTTTTTTAAAATACAGTTGAAAAATTTTTTGCCTCGACTTATCTTCTTTTATTTTAAACAAATAGTATTTATTTTAATAAGTAGACAATTTTTTAAAAATCATTTGAAAAAGACGTTGCTTTGATTTAACTTTTTTTTAATAAATAGTATTTATTTTAATAAATAGCCATTTTTTAAATACATTTGAAAAAAGTTGCTTTGATTTAACTTTTTTTAAATATTTATTTTAATAAGTAGACAATTTTTAAAAAATAATTTGAAAAAAGAAGTTGCTTTGATTTAACTTTTTTTTAATAAATAGTATTTATTTTAATAAATAGGCATTTTTTTTAAATACATTTGAAAAAAAAAGTTGTTTATATTTTCCAATTAATTTAATTCATTTTTTAATCATTTGTGATTTTTTTATTAACTAAAGCACAAGTTGCGAAGCATTGAATGTTGTTCTGTTGTTTGTCCAAGTACATCAAGCAGCAAGTCAGCGTGCACTGACAAATGACAAAGTGGCATCAGACACACCTGGTCAAGCGCACAGTATGTGAAAAAAGTCGACTCACCTGTAGAAAAGAAGCTTTCCAGGTGTATGCTTGTGTCACAGAGCCATCCGTGTCCCAAACGGCCTCCATCTTGTCAACAAAACACAAAAGGAAGCGGTCAGTCAAGCTCATTTGCATAACAGAGCTGCTCATTTGCATAAAACAAAAAGTTTTCATACAACTGAAAAACTCTTAAATATTCACATCACTACTTCCTAAATGTCATATTATTCAAGTTTTGACGATAATCTGTCTGTTGATGATTTTTCATAGAATGCAAGGTGATACATGGAGTCAGCAAGCAGGTGAGTGCCTTCCAAACTAAGCCACGCCCCCTCCCGCTCACTCCGCTCCGCTGACTCCACCCTTCTCACGCCCATCACCCGCACAAGACCGGCCTTCGCCAACAGGTCCTGCCCCGCCCTCTGGAACTTATGCTGCATTCGAGGACGGTCGGACTTTTCCGACTTCAACCCAGGAAGTTTGTATGGCAACGCCCAATTGAATTTGGAAATCACACTTGCAAAAAAGTAGTCCAACGTCACCTACGGACTACAATGTGACGTCACTCTACAACGGCGACCCATTTGGAAACACAACTGATCTGAATATATGACTGGATAGCCGATAGGCTGATACTTTTGAAGCCGCAATGACGCCATATTGCTCCTCCCAAGAAACGTTTCTCGGTATACAATCCTATACATTTACAGTATCGAAATTGGAGAATATTTGATACTGTACTTAGCATAAACAACATGATCTCTGATATTTTAAATTCATTAAGCATAATAGAACTTCAGACATTTTACAACTTGCCTTAAATACATGTAGAAATTATATGTTTAATGATGTTTACAGGAGGAATCATTTATATTTTATTTAATTAAGGAATTATAACTGCCTACGAGCAGCATGTCTCCTCTGTACGTATCGTGTATCGTTTATACAGTAGTCTGCTCGCGAGGTGGGAGGAGCAAGATGGCCGCCCTGTGACTTCAACAGCTTGCACGGGCGTGTACGGGCTACCGGCTATCCAGTTATATATACAGGTTACTGGGGAAACGCAGACCGTGACTGGTAAAACACAATTTAATCGAGTATAAAACTAGATAGCTTTCTTCATTCATAAATAACCGACATGACTTAACGTAACACAACGTAAGTGACGGTATGCCGTTATCTCCCTGCATGAAATTATACGGGGAACTACTAAACTGTATGAAATGCCTATAAAATATCAAAAACAATAAATAAAGGGAAACTGCGAGAGCGCAAGTTTTCTGGGGGTCGAAATGAGTTTTGAGGACCGAAATAATAATAATAATAATATAAAAAACAAAGTTATCATTATGCACCAGTTTGGTCGTTTACTTTCGGGAACGCTTTCGGGAAAAAGCAAGTCGGATAAATTCCGAACATCCTCGAATACAGCATCAACTAATCCCACAAGGCACCAAAAACAATCTAAACATTTTCAAATGCTCAAACTAGATTTTGTTTTATCCCGCTGTCTGTTATTTTTTTGTATTTATTATTATCATCTCGCACTTTCTCGTTTTTGACAGAATAAACACATTTTACATTGGCAAATCGTATCGTGTCGTGTCTCGTTAGATTGGGTAAACGCACATAAATGTTTTTGTTCTAATCGAGTCAATCGAGGACACCCTAAATATGAGACGATGGTTCTTTCTAAACAAAATACGCTTTTAGAGGACCATGCAGCGAAAACGTGGAAAAGTTGAGCACGAATTACCTTTTCACAAGACGTCGCCACTTTTCTTCAGCTGACGTGCAGTAAGACGAGCAGCAGCCGACGTGGAGACAATATTCCTTCATTGTGGACGCCTCCGTGCATGTAAACAATCAAAAAAATGTTGACTAGCGTGCTAGAATCAAACAAAACGCCAAGCCAAACTTTTTTTTGGCCAAGCAAAATAATTCATTATTTCCTTTTCCGGGTGGTGTTTAACTTCCGGGTCGCTGCTGAATCGAGTCGCGAACTAGTTAAATTATTAATAAAAACCGTCTGAATAACAAACTACAGGGAAATATTGTCATTAATGTGTATCAAACGGTACATCCAGAATTAAAAGTTTAAACTTTAAAAATTTTGAATAAATCGGAATTGCAACTGTGCATCCGCGGCCACCGGCTTATTATGCTTCCGGTTCAGTGGTTGAATCTTACGGAGCCCCTAAGGTGACATGGTAGAAAAAAAACAACAACTTTGCGTTCCCTCGCAAAGATTGCGTTCCCTCGCAAAACAACTTTGCGTTAACTTTGCGAGGGAATGCAAAGTTGTTGTTTTTTCGCCTGCCATGTCACCTTCGCTGCGCCGTGAACACTTCCGGGTCATCTTCCATGTGAACAAAAGCGACGAGGATGGAACGTTTGTAAACATGAAACAAAACAGTGGGAAAGCTTTCCCAAAGCGACTGGAGCATGTATTTTTCCACTGCTTTGTTTACACGTCGCTTTTGTTCACATGGAAGATGACCCGGAAGTGTTTTCGGCGCAGCAAAGGTGACATGGCAGGCTAAAAAAACAACTTTGCGTTCCCTCTTAAAACAACTTTGCGTTCGAACGAAAAAGATTGCGTTTGCGAGAGAACGCAAAGTTTTTTGCGAGGGCACGCAATCTTTGCGTTCCCAGATTGCGAGGGAACGCAAAGATGTTTTGCGAGGTCACGCAAAGTTTTTTTTTTTTTTCTACCATGTCACCTTAGGGGCTCCGTACCTTAGGGGCTCCGTAGAAAATAAAGAAAAAAAAAATTACACTTGTGAAATGTCTATAATAAAATCAAAACTTTCTTTCCAAGTTCAAAGATTTACAAAATAGTGAGAAGTCATTTTTCCAGTGGAGTAGACATGGTTTTGTTTTAAAATATCTCCATTTGTGAATAAAGAATTTCCCTAAAAGCAACATAACATTCAAAACAAAGATGTATTCTCCGGAGTTTGTCAACTCACAAATATCGCGAGAATTCGTCTTGCTAGAGCAAGGTTAATGTAGTAGGGCATTAAAAAAAAAAATATATATATATATATATATATAGTTGGGCCTTTTTTTTTTTAACGAATCATTGTGCTTTATGTGATGCTATGTTAAATAACTAAACTCAAGTGATAAAGACAGAGATACATATATTTTCCTAATCTTGTAAGTTCAGTTTTGCCATTCACGGTCTGCGTCTCCACGGAGGTCGCCATTGTTGAGTGACGTCAGATTGAAGCCGGTCAATGAAGTCCCCCCCCCCACCCACCCCCACCACCACCACCAACTTATTTGGAGTTTAATGGCAATTTTCCTGGTCAGAGATGGGGGAGGGAAACTCCCACTTTTTTATTTTCCTGAAATTCAGCACAAGTGCACACAGACCTGCTTCTTGACACTTGGATAACTGGAGCAATTTGAAAGACGTCATTTATGGCATCGTTTCAGCAAACAAGTAGATTTTGAGTTTATGTATTCTGTATTTATTTAGTTTATTTCGTTTATATATTTTGAGTTTGATGATGTCATTGTAACTTGGCTTACTGTTAGCATGAGCACTAGCAAGCAGAAGCTAGCTAGCATGCAGTCATACTCCAAAAAATGCAGAAATGGTCCATTGTGAGTCAAGACGGTGTAACACAAGAGCATTTCAAGGGACAGACACAAGCAGGATTTTTGTCACCAGCAACGAATGGAAAAAACAAACCAAAAAAAAACATTTCGAAAAGGCAGAAGACAATCCATTATCAACACGCAGCATGATGAATATTAAATCGACAATTTGAGGAGAAGATGCAATGCTTTTTTTTTTTTTTTGAAAAGCACGTCAGATGATGGTCGTCACAGCAACGCGGTTAGCCGTCAATCCATATCCTTGATTCTGCCGGAAGTTGCAGATCGCAGCGCCTCCGGAACTCCTGACCTTTCTCGTGCAACCACGTGTTGGCCACTGACCACACAGACAACGGGATTATTATTATTATTTTATTTTTTTTACATAGTGGACCATGACAGTTCCAGAAAAAAATAAATAAATAAAAATTCCATGGGAATGAGTGAATGATTCTGTAATCCTGAGTTATCACTCGGGGTGTCAGGCGATTAAAATTTTGAATCAGAATTAAATCCCATGACTTCAATAGTTAACTCACGATTAATTGCAAATTTTATATACAATAAAATTATTTTCTAAGTTTTTATACTCTTGTTAACAAAAGTGGAAAAATTTAGTTGAAATTCAGAGAGTGATACCGATTTGTGTTGGTCATTTTTCTACCATTAGATGGCATCATTGCATTTGTGAGAGGTTGGTGACAGCTCTGTGCACTTTTCTTATTTTTCTTTTCATATTAAGAGCTACCTCATCTTTAACATTAAGTTTATTGCTGCTAAATTTTGACATGGACGTGTCTACTGCATTGCGACTGGAATTCACCTACTTTCCAAGTAAGGGGCGGTCATTAATCTTGCGTTTAAATTTTTTTGTGAAATTAAAGAAACCTTAAATTACACGTTCGTAAATCCCCCTCCCCCCCAGTCACCATCTCCAAACTCACCCCACTTGCTCCCCACCAGAACAGGACAGGCAGCATGTTGGGTATAATGGTCCCCGTCTCCGCTGGGGAGAAGATTGTACCAGAACACGGCCGAGCCCTGCACGGACACACAAAAAACAGAAACAAAAAACCATTGGAAACCCTTGACACAAGCAGTTGCTTGATTAGGTACACTCGAAAATGATGTACGACCACGTGGCGTCATACTGAGCAACATTTATAACGGACACATTTCATTATTATTTGTTGACTATTATCTCACAAGCTGACACAGTAGAAGAGTACAACACGCCACTGGAGGACTTGTGGTTCATTTGGGAGGAGAAGATGAAGAAGATGATGATGATGATGATGATGATGATGTAGAAGATGATGAAGAAAAAGATCAAGTGGAAGAAAAAGATGATTCAAAAGAAAAAGGGGAAGATGAAGATGTAGATGAAGATGAAGAAAAAGATGAAGAAGAAGGAAACGAAGAAAAAAAGAGGAAGAAGAAAAAGAAAGATGAAGAAAACAGAAGAAAATGAAGAAGACAAAGATGAAGAACAAGATGTAGAAAATGAAGATGAAGAAAGCGAAGAAGAAAAAAGATGCAGAACAAAATGAAGAAAAAGATGAAGAAAACAAAGATGAAGAACACAAAGAAAAAAGATGAACAAGATGAAGAAGAAGAGGAAGAAAAGAAGATAAAGAAAATTAAGAAAATGAAGAACAAGATGAAGAGGAAGAAGAAAAAGATGAAGAGGAAGAAGAAAAAGATGAAGAAGAAAAGGAATAAGAAAACCAAGAAGAAAAAAAGATGAGGAAGAAGAAAAAGATGAAGAGGAAGAAGAAAAAGGTGAAGACGACAAAGAAGAAGACGAAGACGACGAAGAAGAAGAGCAAACCTTGATGGGCCAAGAAACAGCGCCCATTCTGGGGAAAACGGTGGCGCCCCCTGCCGGCACGTGACTTAACTGCAAGCATAAAAAACGAAAACCATGAAAAGCTGTCCTAGGCTTTTCCTTCCTGAAAAGTGACTCAAGTCAAGTGAGGTGCGCTTGAACCGACATAAAGCAGCCAGGTGGCGATTCGGTTTCCTGTTCCCAAGTTGGCGTACGGGTTTTTAACCTCTTTCTGTCAACACAACAATAACACATTTGTTTACATGGCATAAAAAATGTGACCCACTTAATAGATACAAACATTACACTGCATTATTCGGGTCAAGTCGCAACCTTTCTACTTCTGGCAGCGTGACTTCACAATAAAAGCATGTTTGGTCAGTCACTTTTGTTGAACTGTCCAATGTTTAAAATGTTTTATTAACATGTATTAAGGGCTATGACACATTCTTGAAAATAATATAGTGTGTGACAGACTCACAGAAGATATTTACCTTTTGAAAGTCTATATGCGGTTCATAGACTCCGCCCACGCCATAGTTGGCCACCTGCACAAACAAAACAAACTCGTGTGTATTTGTATTGATTGATTGATTTTTGTGAACAGTTCAAGATGAAGCGGTGCGGACCTGCATGGACTCGGCGGTGGCCATTTCCAGGCCGGTGACGTAACCCACTCTCCTGATCAGCTTGCTCACCACCGGGTGCTGGTTGTTGCGCAGCCACGCGCTGACCACCAAAAAAATGATCAGTCAATTATTACCATCATTATTATTTGAGGCAAAAGGAAAAAATAAATAAACCTCCAAGTAATCACTTGAGTAAGAGTCAATGAGGGGGAAAAAAAAAAGTCAAGTCAAATAGCAAATGTGCAACTTCAGACAACCACAAAAATGCATATGTTTCATTTTTTGGAAACTAACAAAAAAAGATAAAAAAAAAAAACTGTTCTTAAATGAAATTTAAAGGTGTAATAAGATCATATTTTGTCTACAATGAATGTGATAACGTCATATTTCATGAACAATTCATACATACAAAAAAAAAAAAAAAAAAAAAAAAAAACAGGCAACGACCAATCACAGCTCAGCTTTCTGACCAAAACCAGCTGATCTGTGATTGGTTGCCTGCTTCCTTTGTCACAGGTGATGTCGACAACAAGTAGAAAAATGTCACTTTTGAGAGGTATTCATTGTACGCCAGTGTTTCTCTATTGCGGTCCTCAGGCCCCCCTAGCCAGCCTGTTTTCCATGTCTCCCACTAGCAACGCAGGTGAGGATCGTTATCAGGCTGCTCCAGACCTGGTTGATTAGCTGTCATTGGAATCATCTGCATTGGGAATTGGGAGACATGGAAAACAGGCTGGCTCGGGGGGGCCTGAGGACCGCAATTGAGAAATACTGTTGTACGCCAACAATAATGAAGAGGGGGTCATCTGTGGAAAAATTATGAAATTCAACTGAAAAAATGTGACTCAGTGATTGTATTTTAAAAGAAGTTTAATTAAGAAGATGACAGAAAATATGTAAATCAGGTATAAATGTAAATAAATGTGTGTGGATGTACGTTTATATGAATATTTACTCATCATGTGCGTGTAATATGTTCAACACTTCATTTTTGGGAATTGATTTTATATGTAGGGCTTCATAACAATATATCTGTGCACTTCAGATAAACACGTTTTGTTTATTTTTTATTGTTGAATTTTTATGTCCATAAGAACAACTTATGAGTATATTATTACGATACAAGTATTATGGAGTAGGACTAGATAAGTTTTTGTACTTCTTCCATACTCCTTTTTGAACATATCAATTATGATACTATTGACAATTTTTTTCTTCTTTTCTCCTTTTCTTTCAAATTTCAACTTGTATTTCATACTTGTGATGTGTTTATGTTCATATGTTCAATAAACCAACCAACCAACCAACCAAAAAAAAAAAAAGAAAAAAAGAAAAAAAAATGTTATGAAATATTCAATAATATTTTTAATAAATGTCAAAAAGGTCAATGGACAATGGGACAGGACAATGTTTCCCCATTATGTAAATAGTTAAGCATTTCCTACTTCTCATTGTTGCGTCAGTTTGTGCTGTATTTTGTGTACTGACATATAATTACAGCACAATTACTCAAGTATGCATTAACATCATCAAGTACATGTAGAGAATGGTAGCGCGTTACGATGCCCTGCCCTGCCCTGCCCTGCCCTGCCCCCGCACATGATCGCTTGCGTGCAGTCACTCGTCCTTACTTTTGTGAGATTCTGACTCGAGATGCGTAGTTGGAGTTGTCGGTGGTGTTTCTCACTTTGGAGCGCGCCAGCTAGCTCGTCCGTCACACCGTTGGTCGACCACAGACAGACAGACACAAGAGAGAAACACGACAACATGAGAAATCAATAAAAAAAATGTTCATAAACATGTCGTAGCATACTGACTTTGGGTCTGGCCAACGTTTTGATGGTTTCTACATCGTGGTCGGACGCCACGTCGTGATAGCGAACGAGGCGGGGCACCTCCCACAGGTCTTCCTCTTTGGCAGGACTGATCAGGAGGTTGGGATGGCGGCGGTTGTCATGGTAACGGCAGAAGAGGCGGCTCTCGAGCAGCGGCGTCTGTCAAGAAAAAAAAGCAGCCGAGAGGTTTTTCACGTTCAGTCTGAAACAGGATTCCGGCACAGGGGTGCACCCGTCACGATTTTCCAGCCGATCTTCTTAAAAAACAAAACAAAAAACAAAAAAACAAAAAAGTCTGACATGCTCATCTTAATTTTTGCCGATCCACCCCCCCCATAAAAGCAACATTCAGAGTTCCAATCTTGTTTTACTGCAAAACACTGGACTATACCTGTGAAATAATACAGAGGGGTTATTTTTTTAGAGCTGTCATAATTAATTGATTCATCGACAAATAATCAGTTATCAAATTCATTAACAATTTTTTCCAATATATTTGATATTTTGTCAAATAAAGATGAAAGCCGATTAATCACCTCAGGAGAAGTTGCTGACGTTTTCAGACCGGTGGGAAAGATCAGTTTACTTTTAAAAGGTATCATCCGATCACCAATCCCCCAAATTTATCTCATTTACTCCCAAAAACGTATTAATACCTTCTATTTTAAATATTGCCAGTGTCCCAAAGAGATATTTATACGTTTTTTTTATGCTAAAGCATAAAGAACTGAAGCAAACAGTTGAAGCAATGGTAGTTATTGCAAAAATCAGCCAGCAGGTGGCAGCAGAGTATAAGAGATCAACCAGGGCCATGTTGCAACAAGCTCTTTTCTCCACTGTTTTCAACAGGAATGGAAATCGGGGCCTACACATCGTCCGGCCAATCGATCAACGGGTGGGTGGATTAGTTGCCGTACTAATTTCACGCCGATTCCTCTCACCAACTCAAGGCTCTCCCCGCGACACAGCCCCTTGTAGACGGTGGCGTTGTAGGAAGTGGGACCCGGCATGGGCTTCTCCGGCACAATCGACTTGTTGTTGGCCAGCTGGTACTCGTAGTACTTCTGATTCTTAAGGGCTCGCTCGTTGACTGGGTCTAAACAAACAAACAAACAAACAAAAAAAAAAGTGATAGGAGTGTGACGATCTCGATATGGGGAAATGCACACAAGTCTGCAGGTGAAGAAGAAGACTCATCAGCGCACTTTGACTTGTGGAAGACATTTATCTGACTCACTTTTGCATACGTTTCTATGAAAAATGTCGATGATAGTGTCAATTTTAACATTGGAAAACATATTTTACGTTTTTTTGAGCAATAAACATAACTACATGCATTAAAATACAGCATTTAATAAATGTCTACATATGCCGTCGGTCATTTTTTTCCCCCATTTTAAATTATGCAAAAAATTTATTGATTAGAAAAAGCACGATGTGCATGTGCAGTGAATATAAATTTTTGAAGACATCCTCGTAACATTAAATGTTGAAAAAATTAACACCTAACAGGTGCGCTTCAAATTTAGCGGGCAAAATATGTTGGGGAAAAAAGCATTTTTAAGTCAGTGATTAATCATGACTAATCAAAATTCTAAGATGTGATTAATCTGACTAAAAATTTTAATTGGTTGACAGCTCACAAGGCATGTTTTGGCCTTTCCATGTTTCAAATCCACGTTACTGGTCACATGAAGGGTCAGACTTTTTATTTATTTATTTTTTTAGTATGAGTATTGGTATCGACAAAAAACAAACAAAACAAAAAAACACAATCTATCTCCGATATTAATTTCCATGCCTGTCGTGATACAATCCAAGTGTGGAAATTAGTGGCCATAGCGTGCGGAGGACTCACCAATCTCCAGCAGCTGCTTGGTGGAGACCAAGGCGCGTTCCATATCGCCTTGCTTGTAGAGGCAGTAGCTGTGGTAGTCGAGGAGGGTGACGGGGTTGACTTTGACGGGCGTCTTGCCCTCGCGCATCTGCAGGAGGGCCTGCCCCATCCACAGCTCGCAGGTGTGGAAGTTCCTGTTGCCGTACGCCGCCAAGCCCAGGTCGTAGCAGTCGTCCACTGTCAGACCGCCGTCCAGTCGAGACGTTCCTGCGGGGAAAATAAGTATACTTATACAACCTTCCATTCCACAGCACATACATGTAAACATGTATTTACGCGATGTGATTATCGGTCGGGCCGATTAGCGGTGCCGATATTTGGCATTTTGACAAATATCAGCAGCGGCCTTTTTACACAACTGACGGCCGATAACGATGGTAGCCCACCAAGGTTATTATAGTTAACAAAAACTAACAAAAAAAAAACTAACGACAGCAAAAATGTCCTTCGTTTTCGTCCTTGGTAATTAATTTCATGCATGAGCCTTTGGGGATGATTTGAAATCCAATTTTAAATATGGGAGATTTAGTTTTATATTAATCGCCGGAATAAGGACATTTGAAAGTGTGTGTGAAAGTGTGAAGTTTGAAAGTGATGTCAGCTGGCAGCAGCCAAAAGAAAAGCACCAAATGACATTGCTCTCATGGTGCTTTTGAAATATTGCACACAAGTAATACGCATTAAAATTATAATAATAATAATAATAATAATAATAATACTGAAACTAACTAAAACTAAACTAAAACGAAGCATTTATTAAATAACTAAAAGTAATAAATACTAACAGAACCACCCTGAAAAGTAATTACAACTAAATTTAAAAAACAAAACTCACTTAGAAAAAATGATGCCAACACTAGGATCTCCCTACACTTTTTATTTAAAACATAAAACATTAAAATAATAATAATAATAATAATAATAATAATAATAATAATAATAAAATAAAGGAAATGATGTTGAAATTTTGGAAAACTATAGTAGAAAACTTCGGGGAACTATTTACTAGCTATTTACTAGTTATACTTTCTGATGACCCTGGAATTGCCCCTGTAATTTTTGTTATATATTTTTTAAACACATCTGTCAATCCTTTATACGTTTAAAATTAAAAGAAAACGTTTTTTGTGACACTAATAGTTTCTCTTTTACTGCAAATAAATATTGGTTTGAAATATCGGTTATTGACTTCCTTGACTACTAATAATCGGTATCTGCCTTGGGAAAAAAACCTGAATAATTAATAATTTTTATTTTATATATATATATATATATATACACACACACACACACACACACACACACACACACACACACACACACACACACACACACACCCCCACACACACACGTGGCAACAAATCTGGTGGTCCTACTCACCTGGCAGGTCCCCTCTGGCGAGGGTGTCGGTGTCCAGCTTGTACGTGTCCTGAAGCCTCAGGAGGGCTTCGGCCACACCCCTCTGGTCCGCCTCGTTGGGGAGGTGCTTCCTGCTGGCGTTCAGGTTGGACACAAAACCTTGGAACACAAAACAGTCCAGTTTTTTTTTTGTTTTTTTTTTAGCTCCAATTTGCCGGACAATCGTGCTCATGCGCGCGTGTTCACCTTGGGACACGTTGCTGCGCACGAGCGCCTCCAGATCGCTCCACTCCCTATTGAGCCTCTTCAGAAATTTGAAGGCGTTGACGGGGTGGCTCAGGAAGACTTCGGGCTCCTGGATGGAAAACGCCGACAGGTTGGACAGCTGCTGGGACCACCTGAGTACACGCACGCACAAAAACAGCTGCACCAAATGTGGACGTTTTGACAGTGTGCGGCGGTGTCGAACCTTTTGACCTTCTCCAGTTTGTTCTCCTCGGCGCTGATGTAATCCTTCAGCGAGGTCAACAGTTCCTGCTCCGTGTACAGCAGCTCCGTCATCTGACCTGATAGTCATCGGCACGCTTATTTTTACACTTGTGCGACAAAATCTTGCGATTTCACAAACCACCGATTCACCATATTTCAGTTGTTTTTTTTGTTTTTGTTTTTTTTACTCCGATCAAAAATACTAATTTGGACAAAAAAAAGATTATATAAGATTGAGTTGGTCGTGTTGTGTATGTCATCAGCATGTCAGCATGTTTGCTACTAATGGTGTTATTTCATTAATGAAAAATATTTTTTGTGAACACACATTATTCACCAGACTCAAACTAAACTACAACCTAGGCCTGCTCAATTATGGAAAAAATAATGATCACGATTATTTTGGCAATAATTAAAATCACTATTATTCAATTCAAACAATTATTTTTGACACAAAACAAGATCATGTTTAAGCATTTAAAAAATATTATAGACCAACTAAAAAACCAAATACTATAAATTATGTAAAAATAAATAAATAATTAATTTAAAAAATAAATAAATAAATGCTATAAATATGTAAGTTCCTTTTGGACCAAACAGAATTTATAATATATATTTATAATAATATATATTTATTTATTTATGTTGAAGTGCAGAATGTGCACTGTGCAGAAGGACAATCATTTATTTTTTGGTACAAATAAGAAAATGTTTGAACGTAAAAAAAAAAAAAAGTGAGACAAATAAAATTATTTGAAACACTATAATTATGCAAGTTGATTTTGAATGAAACAATTATTAAACTGGTTATTTGAAAAAAAAAAAAAAAAAGGTGCAAATGTATAAATAAAAAAAACCTCCAAAATTAGTATTAAGAATATTTTTTTAACGATTATGCTAATTTTGTAATTGTGGAGTATAATAATTGAAATTGTAATTTAGATTAATTGCACAGCCTGACAACAACACTCATTCATAAATAATAAGTGGGACTAAATCAGTTTGCATTTCCGTCAACTAATGAAGATGAGACAGAAATGTACTTTTACTTCATAAAAACTGTACTTAAAGGGATACTTCACTTATTTAGCCCATTATAGCAATAAAAACTGAATATTTTGTCTATAATTAATTTGATACTTTCATCATTTGTCACGTAGAAATAGTAACTTTAAAATCACATTTTTGCAACTTGCTGTCGACTGAAAATGACATCACAAGGACGCAGGTAAGCAATCACAGCTCACCTGTTTTCTAGGTTTGGTCATGTGACATTCACAAGCTGAGCTGTGATTGGTTCCCTGAGCCCTTGTGATTTCATTTTCAGTCGACAGCAAGTTGCAAAATGTGTTTTTAAAGGTATTAATTGTACGTGAAAAATAATTAAAATATCACATTTATTATAGGCAAAATATTCATGTTTGACTGCCATAAATTGGTAAATAAGTCAAGTATCTCTTTAATAAAAACTGGACTTAAATCTACGGACATTTTAGTTCCTGAACAAAAACGAGACGAATATGATATGATTTTGTCAAATCTTGTCTATGCTAATCTGTCATGTTAGTAATACGCCCACTTTCAAATCTGCAGCTAACGAGTGCAACATCCACAAACATGTGGGACAAACGGGGAGGTGGAGTCACAGTGAAAGGTTTAAAAAAAATAAAAAAATAAAATAAATTGATAACATTTTGCTTTTTGGTGTCTTCTCTTTTTATTATCATCAGTACAACAGAGGGAAAATGGTGTATTACTAAATAATAATAGTAATCATAATAATTGAGCAGGCTCACCTATGGAAGTGTAGAATTCATCAGCAGCCGAGAAGGAAAAGCTGATGAGGATCAACAACAAGCAGCTGACCTCCATGTCTAAACATAACATAGATGATGATGATAAGATCATTATTCATAAGTGTACTGTACACGAGTTTCACGTCATGGAGTTGGACTGAAGCGCCACATCATGAAGCCAGTGATGAATATCATTTGCCTTTTTGACATTTCAGACGCCAAAGCCCCCCCGTCTGCCTGCCTCTTTTGAGTTGGTGATCCTCCCTGAGGCTGCTGAAAGAAATTTTGAGAGTAAACGGGCGTATGTTGCTGGGCGTCAAAAACACCGTGTACACTTTTTTTTTTTCCCCCCCCCCCCCCCCCCCTCAGGTCTTGAAAGCGGACCGGCCCGGTTCTTCCACTCTGTCATTCAAGAATCTTGCGAGACAAGTGACACAAGGTAACCTCGAAATATTCTTTGCCAACACTGTCTTGCTTGTTTAAAAAAAAAAAAAAAAAAAAAAAAAAAAAAAAAAAATTAAAGAAATGTACCAAAGCAAAATAGCTAAAACAAAAACAAAAAAAACAAACACAAAAAAACAGAAAAACAAAAGAAATGTAGCAAAAGCAAAACTAGCTAAAAAAAAAAAAAAAAGAAAAAAAAGTGAAATCTTGCATGACTTTTAATCCAACTCAAATGAACGTCAGTATGAAGGGATTAAAAGTGACCAAAAGATGAGAAAAAAGAAGAAAAAAACCCCGTCACAAAATATTTTAGGACCATTTCCATGGCAACAAGATATTAACAGCTGGGACACAAACATATCCACATCCTCGCCCCTCGTTTGTATTAGTTTTAGTTAATAAATGCCTAGTTTTATTTTAGTTGTAGTTAGTTTCAGTATTAGTTTTAAGAAAAATGTGTATTGTGCACAGTATAAAAACAGCATGGGAGCGACATCATCTTTTAGTGCTTTCCTATTGGCTGCTGCTCGATGACGTCACTTCTGTGTGACACACTTTCAAATGTCTTTTTTCCGGTTCATATCTAAATAAATGTACTTAAAATCATATTTCAAATCATTTCCAAAGACTCATGCATTGAATTAATTATCAAAAACGAAAACCAAGGACATTTTTGCTATCATTATGAGTTTTAGTTTTGTAAACATCAAATGTAGTTTCAGTTTTAGCTTTTTAAAAATCCTTTTCATTTTTATTTTGTTAACGAAATAGTTTGTTTTTTAGTTTTAGTTAACTAAAATAACCGTCCTCCAAACCGATGATGCTGTCAACTTTGCAATTCGGCATTGTCAGCGTCACGAAGCGTCAACAATCACAAAACGTTGACTTGGTTACAAGACGACGAGCTGGCTGGACGAGACGCCCGCAAGGTTGATCATTCATTGAGGTCAAAATGGCGCAAGATCCATTTTCCAAACAAGTCACAAGCGACACGAGCGGCTCAACAAATTCCAGTGTTGCGTTTTTTTTGTTTCGTTTGTCCGTTTACCTTCTTCTTTGCCGCCGACTTGAAGCCGCTTGAGGAAGATCGTCACCGTCAGTCGGTCGCACCTTTTTTTGCACTCTTCGCCGTCGTCTTTTCTGTTTCATGAGCATATAAAGTCCAGGAACGAGTTTGTCTGGACTTACCTGTTACACATCATCATTAAATATAGTTTGGGAGCTTTTGTTTCACCTTGGATGAATCGAGGTTGACATTCATATCTGGCACCTCCCCAAATGAACGCCCCACCTACATTCAAATATGTCGGTGACGTCATCGTGTTTTTCAGGTGCTCTTCTTCAACAAAGGAACATCATTTTTTGATGATGATTTGATTGATTCCACATCATTCAGTTAAGGTCATGTTAGTACACAGTTACTTTTGTTTTGTTTTTGTACATGTGGAGAAGTGATTGTGTTGTGCCACGAACATCCTGACAATAACAGCAAGACTTACAAGTCGTTCAAGATATGAGCCACCCCTCGTCGGATTTTCCTGGCCTTGAGATACAAACAGAAAATGTCAGATGAGTCACAATCTCGTCAAAACGGTAAAATGAATTCCCGACAACTTGGATGTCGCACGATCTGTACGTCATTTCATTTCCATGCCGCGTTTGGCACCTCTTGTGGCGTTGGTGATACAAAAAAAGTCAATATTAGAAAAAAAAAAAAAAAGACCTAATATTAAAAAACAAAAACACAATATTCGTCTTTTGTACATTCCTACAATGAAAATGTAAATATTATATCTATAAAAATCTATATTGAGGCACTTACTTTCAGTTCCTCCACATATTGACTCGTCACGTTCCCCTTCATCTGACCATTAGCGTGGATTTGAAACATATAATGGGTCAAAACATGCCTGGTGAAAATTCAATTGCACTTAATAAAAAAAAAAAAAAAGAAAAAAAAAAGAAAAAAAAAAAAGAAAAAACGGCCACCAGAGGATGCTAAAACTGCACAAATGGAAATCAACCTCATTTTTTTAACCGATTTGTTGGCTTTTAATATCGTGACATGACGACGACGATATATTGTGGAAGTTTTAATGTCACACGATATCACGATATTTGCCGTTATCGTTACATCCCTAATATGTACACACTATAAAAAGTACAGACAAAGGCATTCTACTTTTGAAAAGATTTCTTTATAGTTTTTAATGTTATGAACGTCAACATGGCCACAACATAATTCCGCATGTTTCATTTGAGAGAGAGAGAGAGAGAGAGAGAGAGAGAGAGAGAGAGCGAGTGAGAGAGAGAGAATAAAATTATATTATTATCATATCATATCATCATATCACCTGTTTCCTAGGTTTGGTCAGCAAACTGATCCATGATTGGTCGTTACCTACTTCCTCAGCACAGGTGATGATGTCATCTTCCATCGCCAAAAAATTTAAACAATTTTTTTTTTTTTAAAGGTATTAAATTGTACATGAAAAATAATGACATGATAAAGTTAATTGTAGAACGTGTTTTTCCTGATGAAAATGTCTCAATGAGTCAAGTATCCCTTTAAGCTTCTGGTTTCACTCCATGATTTTTTTATGATGATGTCTGAAATTTTGGTTTCAGTCTGCGTTAAAAAAAAAAAAAAATAAAAATCTCGTCTGCGGCGCTCACTTGGAGGTGAATCCCGGCAGCTGCAGGTTGTGTCCCTCCTTGGCCTCGAAGAAGGTGTAGGAGAGCGTGATGGTGTCCACGCGAGCCATCCTGGGATCCGTATCGAACTCGGGGTCGATGTAGAAGAAGACGGGCATGTCCACCTCCTCGTGAGGGTTCAGACGCTGCTCCTCGAAGCAGAAGCACTGAGCAAAAAAAAAAAAAAAAAAAAAAAAAAAAAAAAAAAAAAACGATTGGGAGACGCAACGTGATGCGCAGGAGATTCTTTTAAATAAGATAGTTGCCTACAAAATAAAAAACAAAAAAAACTTGTCAATTTAAAAATAGATAGTCGAAAATATTTTAACTATTATATTACAGATATTTTAAAAACTAGTTATGTAATTGGTTCATTATTCATTTAAAAAAAGAAAATAAAAATGTAAAATTTACGTAATACATAGAACTATAAATAAAAGATTGCAACTTTTTTTATCAGATAGTTAAACAAATAAAAAAAATAGATGTAATTGGTTAATTATTCATTTAAAAAATGAAAATAAAAATAAAATTATGTAATACCTAGAACTATAAATAAAAGACAGCAACATTTTGTATCAGATACTTAAAAAAATAAAAATAGATGTAATTGGTTAATTATTCATTTAAAAAATGAAAACAAAAATATAAAATTTATGTAATACATAGAACTATAAATAAAAGATAGCAACGTTTTTTTACCAGATAGTTAAAAAAAAAATAGATATAATTGGTTAGTCATTTAAAAAATGAATATAAAAATATAAAATTTACGTAATACATAGAACTATAAATAAAAGATAGCAACATTTTTTTGCCATTAAAACAAACTATTACGTCATTCTATAAAAGCATAAATTTATATATCTCATATCTCATCGATATTAAAAATATATTAACTATTTATTATAATATTAGATATTTAAAAAAATAAGATAATATAAATGGTTAATTATTCATTAACAAAAATGAAAGTAAAAATATAAAATACATATAACTACAAATACAAGATAGCAACCTTTTTTTTTTTAACCATAAAACTTTTACGTTTTTCTGTAGAAGCATAAATATATATATCTCATTAAACTGTGACCTAATTTATTTTCAATAATAAAGTTGTCAACAAAATATTAGCAAAATAGAAAACGGTAGTCAATTTAAAAATAGATATTAAAAATATTTCAATTCTATATTATAGTACAGATATTTAAAAAATAGATATGTAATTGGTTAGTCAGTTAAAAAATGAAAACAAAAATGTTACATAATACATATTTTGCTTTTCTTTTTACATTGACGAGCCTACGTGTCCATTTGAAGAATGAAAAGCGGCGGCCAGTGAGCACAAAAGTGAAGCGAGCCGGGCTTACCTGGATCTTGTTGAAGTACTGGCCCGCCTCGAAAGGCACCACGTTGTAGGTGGAGATGCCGATGATGGGTTTGTCTGTGGGGTTCTTTGCCTTGTAGAAGGCCAGCGCCGTCTCCCCCGGCACCATCTGCAAGACGGGCTGCCGTCAGCGTTTCGCAAAAAAAAAAAAAAACGGGCGGGCGCCGGCCTTACGAAGATCTCCGTCTGCTGAGGTCGGAAGTTCCACTGGATGCTGGCGTGCGTGTCCGCGTTGAAGGTGACTCTGATCACGCGCTCCCTCACCGGCATCATGCTGCTCACCAGGTCCGAATCATGACCGGCGACCGCCGCGCCGCCAAGTCCCGTCGCCTGGCGAGGGTGTGTGTGTGTGTGTGTGTGTGTGGGGGGGGGGGGGGGGGGCACAAAATCAGCATCATAAACAGGACCACGGGATGATTTTTACTTATTATAAATGCTTTTTCATTCATCATTTATGCTCTTTTTATTTACATTCATTTTTCTATAAAAAAAATTATTTACTTGTACAGCACAGTATGTATGTGTGTATATATATATATATATATATATATATATATATATATATATATATATATATTTATTTTTTTTCATTTATCATTTATATTTTTCGTTTATTATAGGTTTTTTTGTTTTGGTATGATTTTTACTTTATTACAAATGCTTTTTCATTCATCATGTTTTTTTTTTATTTACATACATTTTCCCCCCCCCCATTAAAAGTATGTTTTTTAATTACTTATACAGCACAGTATATATTTTTTTCATTTATTATGCTTTTTTGTTTTGGTATAATTTTTAATTTATTATGAATGCTTTTTCATTCATCATTTATGTTTTTTTCCCCCATTTCAGGTTATTTTTTCCAATTAAAAGTATAATTGACATTTTATATATAACAGTATATAATTTCTATCTGCGTAATGCAATGTAGTGGCGCAACAGGACTGACACAGTTGGAAAGCTCTCATCGAGACAAATCCGCAGATGGCCGTATGTCCCCGGTCGGATGTCAGGTTCGAGAGATACTGGTGCGCAAAGACCAAAAAAATTAAACAAACCAAAAACTACGCTGAAAAAAAAATCTCAATAAAATGACTTTTAAGTTTTGACAGTATTGGAGACTCTTCCAAAGAAAATTCCAGGACTGGTGTCACAAACTCCGTACAACAAGATTGACACCACTCCTGGAACTTTTCTGACACGCCTCACTGCTCCATCCCTTCCCTCGAACCCTCGCACACGCATTCACCTGGCAGTAGAGCCTGTAGAGCGGCACGGCGGCGTAGGACAGGCCGAGCATCGCTACGCCGGTGGCCGCCACGTACGTCAGTACCGTCTTGTTGCGAGCTCCCCGCCGCTCCTCGTGGCTCGGAGGACGCTTTCTGCTCTTGTGCCCGCGGACGAGTACGTGCGGGCGCAGGGGGAGCCTCCGCCACAATAGGAAGTGCAGCGGCTGCTTGGCGTCCCAGTGAAGCTCCCTCAGGCATCTGGGGGAGCCACCGAGGCCGCTCAGCGACTGGCGGAGGAGCGAGGAGAGCAGCATGGCAGGAGGTGGACCACCTGCGGAGATGGACAACAGGTCAACACCGAGGATTGTTATTTCTATGTCCTCGTTTGGGTTGCAGGTGCACTGCAGACAATCCAAAGTGGCGGAGTACACCTTGGAATGGTCGCCAGTGCACGGCAGGGCACATTCAGAGCAACAATTGACTGAGTAGGACACATATTGTTGACACACAACCGCTACCTTAATTGTGCTTAAATCTGTCACTTATGTGACTGAAGTCATTATCGATGCATGTTTAAGTCCCACAAATGTCATGGGAAGCATTTAGGTATACAATTTGATTACAAATCTAAACTGCTGTTCAAAACAACAAACAAACAAGCAAACATTCAAAGGTGTTATTAATTAGCACGAGGACAAGTTTGACCTGAAAGCGTCCAGCTCGTCCGATCGCTCGCCACGAAAAAAATAAATAAATCGTATATGAACTAAATCACGTAGTACTGAAACACACTTTACATAATAAAATCGTCACGTGCTAATTTTGATTAAACTCCGACTAAAGTTTGTCGTCATTCAGCAGGAGAGGAGCACAAACCAGTGGACATGCTTGAAGGGGACACATTACACAAGTAACCGGCGTGTTACGCCCATTATATTCCGTCTCCGGCAGCGGTCACAAAAAAATGTTCCGCTTTGAAAAAACAAAAACAAAACAGTGTCGTACGATTATTATACCTAAACAGGAAATTATGTATTGTATTTTTTCCCTCTATTGGTTCCAAAGATTCAGTAATTTAAAAGAAAAAGAGTATTTCTCGGGTCGTTTTGGACCAAATTCTGAGAATACAAACGTTCCGCTTTAGACCACAATAACTGATTGATTGTCAGAGTGTAAAGTGGGCTTATAGAAAGCATAATGAACATATATATATATATATATATATATATATATATATATATATATATATATATATATATATATATATATATATATATATATATATATTTTTTTAGGATGCATCAATTCATAAAGAAGACTGTTGACACCACTGGACTGAAATATTAGGCGATATTATATATACATAAGTTAAACTGTTAATTATTATACATACCTCTCAATTTGTATTGCTCACATACGACTTTATTTCGCATTATAATGTACGTGTTTAATGCATGTAGTTTTCAAACTCAGTCTATTACACTGTGCCTATTATAATTCCTCAATGTCAACATTTCTCTGTTTTCAATAATTGTATTATAACTGGGGCAGCATTATCGGGTTTACTATTTACCGGGCACCAGCATGCAACACTTTGTTCCCCCGTCCAAAAATTCTGAGAGTCATAAAATAAGTGCAAACACTGAGTCCCTCACATAAGTACCTTAATTTGTGTTTCCCATGCTATTATGTATTCGTCGTATACTACTTCATATTTTCCTTGCATATTTGTTACTTTCCCACTTAGGCATACAAAAAAAACCAACTTCAAATCTACAATAAATCCTTGAAACGAGGGTTTACAGTTTTTCCACCTAGCACAATGAATATATTTGCCCATGAACAAAATAATATTAATTAAAGCCGAATCAGAAAAGTTCACTTTATCCATAAAGAAAATAAAAATTTGTGGAACGTCATTATTGACAAGCAAGTTCTTATATCAGTCCAAAATCTTTGTGAAATGGGGCAAAGAAAAAAAAAAAATGATCCAAGGTTTCTTCATCGTTTTGGCAGAAGGAACAGTTATCGACCTCACACTTAAATCTTTTCTGTAGAAAATTAATGATTATCCAAATGCCCGCTGAAGCGGACAAGTAGCGTCAAGCGCCTACGGTGGCCGCGCGTGGCCAAAAAGGCGTCGGCGATTCTGCCTGCTCCCCTCCCGGCCGTCCTGCTGCTGCTGCAAGGCGAGCAATGGAGGGGGTGACAGTGGGCCAGGTATTCGATGCCGAATGCATCCTCAGCAAGCGGCCCAGAAAGGTGAGCGAGCACCTCCGGGCGGCTCGGGAAGGGGACCGGCGGTTCTCCCAGAAGCCTCGTTTAAGCTCGCATGTGTACCTTTTTTTTGTTTTGTTTTCCAGGGCAAGTTCGAGTATCTTGTCAAGTGGAGAGGGTGGTCGTCCAAGTAAGTCGCTAGCTAGCATGTCTCGGCTAGCCGCCGAGGCTAATCCAGCCACTCACACACGCATGCGAACTAGCAAAGGCGAGAAAACGGCCAGCAGACAAATATGACAAAAAAAGGATAAAAAAAAAAAAAAAAGTAAAAAACATCGGCCACATTTTGTTGCTTTTCTCAGCTATCGTGCAAAAGGAGGGGTTTACCTTGCGCGAGGTGCAGCCTTCTTTTTTTTTTTTTTGTCTCGACGAGCTCAGCAGACAAAAAAAAAAGCTTCCGCCGTTTTTTCGCTCGCTTGTCATCTTTTTGTTACTTGTTTTTGCCAACAAGTCATTCGATTACTTAAGAAGAAAAAGAAAGATGCATGAAGCTTCTGTTTGCATGCAGACCGAGAGCGGTTTTTATTTTTGCATTACATTACTCGTCATATTGTTCCTCTTCTGGTGCACTAAAACGACAATAAGCATTCTTGAATGAATGATAATAACAAATATGTCATCCAATGTGACATTTTCATCTTATATTCGTGTTTTTGTTGTGTGTTTCCTGTACATTGTGTTTTGTTGCTATGACAGGCTTGTTATGCACTGGAGCGTCTTTCGATCAGATTTAACTTTATTGATACGAGTCATGAGAACAAGGCAGCAAAATGCAGATCGGATCGAACCGTTTCAATTGCAAATGCATTATTATCTTTATTATTACGTTATGATACACTACATCAGCCCATATATGTCAACTTGAGTGTCCATTTGCTACACGTATGTACATTAGGGTTAGGAACCTCTGGCTACTTCAAGAAATAATACGATATGTAATACAAGGCTCGCGATAACGATTATCTCACGATATGATACCACGATTATCAATGTATAAGCTCAGGTAATAAATCCACAATAATCTACGCTAAAACTAATCATAAAATAATAATAATAATAATAATAATAATAATAATAATAGTAAATAAAAATAAAATAGATTAATATCAACAAATAATTACAAAATATATATAAATAATATAATATATAATATATATGAAATATAAATAATAATAATAATAATGATTATTATAAAAAAAATTAAGCTCATGAGTCTTCTTCGCCTGAAGACTTGCGTCCATTTTCCCACCACTCTTATGAGGCGCTCCCCCTAGTGGCCCGCCAAGTAATTGCTCAATAAGTCATGAACATTATAGTGGTCGTATATTAACTACAAATATCACGATACTTGGTGTACACGTATCAATAATCTATCGTGAGACAAAGTATCACAATTTATCGCGATATCGATATATCGTCCCACAATGTACATAGATAAAAACAATATTACAAACAACACAGCGAAACCACACATGTTCAAAGTTACAAATACGACAGTGTACAATGTGAGGATGGTGCCAACAAGTGGGCAAAAAAAAAAAAAAAGATATCTGCACCTCACATGCATATTTTCTATTGTTGTTATTGTTTAATAAGCCAATCATTTTTGATGGCTGGCACTCCACTGCTGTTTTTGTTTTAGGCACAACAGTTGGGAGCCGGAGGAGAATATTTTGGACCCGAGGTTACTGGCAGCCTTTCACAAAAGGTTCGCGAGTGATTGATTGTACTTCAATTTTAAAATGACAACACGTTGATTCCATTCCTTCTTCAAATTCAGGGAACAAGAGCGAGAAGATTTGTTCCAGAAGAAAGGAAAGAGGCCAAGAGGACGACCGCGAAAATTTCCGGTATAATTTCAATTTGCTTTCAGCGCAAAACTGAGAGGGAAAAATAATAATAAAAAAAACTTGTCTGTGTCATTTGCAATGTGCCAAGGATGATAGTTCTAAAATTGTTTATTTAAAAACATGTTTTATTGCTAATATTTTTTTATTTGTGTATTTTCTTCTATTTTATTTATATATTTACAATTACGTTTTTACCTAATTTTGCAATTAAAATCGTACTTTTTGTTAGAATTTAAACTTCATGATTTTTTATTTTTTTTATTTTGTCCTTTTTAATTTTTTAAGGAATTTATTATACTTTATGTAAATATAAATACTTTTTTGTAAATATGTTTTTTTTTAAATATTTAAATATAAATACTTTTACAATTAAAATCGTACTTTTTGTTAGAATTTAAACTTCATGATTTAGAAAAAAATATTTTACAGGTCCTTTTTAAAAAAAAAAAAGTTTTTATGAATTTATTGTACTTTTTTTATTATGTAAATATAAATACTGTACATATATGTATGTAAGCTTTAATTAATCATAAATGCTATACAACTAGTAATGTTTTTATTCATTTTTATTTTCAAAATTAGTTTTTTTTAATTTATCATATATTTGACATTTATGTATTTATTATATTATATTTATTATTATATTTTATTTATTATTTACAATTACATTTTTACCTATATTTGCAATTAAAATCATACTTTTTTTTAAAGAATTTAAACTTCATGATTTTTTTTTATTTTATGGGTCCTTTAAAAAAAATTTTTTTTAATGAATTTATTGTACTTTTTTATGTCAATATAGATACTGTACATACATGTATGTAAACTTTATTTAATTGTAATTGCTACACTACAAGTCATGTTTTTATTCATTTTAATTTTTAAAACTAGTTTTTGCTGAAATTTATCATACATTTTACATTTATGTATTTTTAATTTTTTTGTTAGCTCATAATTAGTTATCAATAGAACATGCCAAAAGATTGATTACAATTGGATTAACATTCTGACAAGATTTATATTGTCACCCTCCTGAAGTCATTTTTCTTTTTTTTCTAGAAAAAAAAGAAAAACTGAACCAAATATTAAAAATTATATTTCATTTTTACTACTATGACAACTTCAAGTATTGAGTAAATTTGATTTGAGCAGTGTCCGCCGTCCTGAGGAGATGCAAATATTGTTTTTGTTCACAATATTAATGAAGGCATTATTTGAAGAGGGTGAGAATGTGTAAAACGGGCAATATGATTTTGTGCTATTTTTGTTTTTTGTTAGCTTCTCGCCCTGCCCGCCGCCAAAGACGGCCGCTCGTCCTCGTCATCCTTCTCCGGCGCGTCTTCGTCAGTGGCGTCGTCCTCCGAGGAAGACGACGAGGCGGACCGCGAGCGCAAGAAGGCCAAGGGGGCGGGGGCGGGGCCGGTGATGTCATCGGCCCCGCCCCCCAGGCCTCACCCCGCCCCCCAAAGGAGGCCTCAGATCCTCCCCGCCAAAGCCGAGCCGAATCGCAAGAAGCGCGGGCGGAAAGCACTTCACGTCGACGCGGGCGCTTTGAGGCGCTCCAAAAGCCGGACGCCGCCGCCATCGCCGTCGTTGCCATCGGCCCCGAGTCATCACCACCACCACATGCTGCCCGGGTTCCTGCGCAAGTATGGAAAGTACGCAATCGGGTTTCCTATCGTTACGTCCTTGCAAATTAAACGAACCCCTGCATGATGTCACTCGTGAGTTTGAATGGAAACAAACAAAGTGCTGTTCATTGGACGATATATCGTAACACTTTAACCGCCAAAAACGTTTCATGACGTATGCTAAAATCCTAATGAATGCTGCTATAAACGTTAATTGACGTTTTTGTTTCTCTCAATGGGCAGTGCAACGTGTTGTGCAGCGCTGCCTTGTCATTGGGCTTGTGAAATCAAAAACAGCCGCTAACTATGGCCTGCAGATGGCAGCATTGTAACACTTTTCAATGGGCTCCCTATGTGGCAATTGGCTGATATGATGAAACCGAACATTTTCGAGGATGACGTGACTAATCAAAGCCTTTGCTCACAATAACGATTATCTCACGATATGGCCATACCACGATTATCAATATATTGCTCAGGTAATAAATCCACAATAATCTACAATAAAACTAATCATGAAATACTACTACCACTACTACTACTACTACTAATAATAATAAATAATACATAAAAACATAATAAAATAAATAAATATCAATAAATAATCATAAAAAATAAATAAATAATATAATTCATAATATAATAAAAACAATGTAAATCTAATATGAATATATATATATATATATATATATATATATAAACAATAATAATAATAACAATAATATAATAATAAACTAATCTGATGAGTCTTCTTCGCCTGAAGACTTGCGTCCATTTCCCCGCCACTCTTATGAGGTGCTCCCCTTAGTGGCCCGCCAAGTAATTGCTTAATAACAATGTAGCCATTCTAGTGGCTGCATATTAATAAAAAAAATTTTTTGACAATATATTCTATGCAGCCCCACTCGTCGACAAATGTTGATCGGTTTAATATTGCGTTAGTGGAATATGAGTTTAAGCATCAAAATCCAGCCCTTTTTGTCCATCTCTGGGGGCGGCCATTTTGCCGCTTGCTGTCGACTGAAGATGACATCACAGTTGCTCGGCTAACAACCAATCACAGCTTGGCTTCAGAAAACAGGTGAGCTGTGATTGGTCGCAACTGTGATGTCTTCATTCGACAGCAAGTGGCAAAATGGCCGCCCCCAGAGATGGACAAAAACGGCTGCATAACTCATATTTCACAAATGTAATATTGATTAGAATGTCATGTTTAAACCAGTGAGGTCACATGTAACATATTGTCAAGAAAATGTTTCATGTTGACTTGATTTAGCGGCGTCCATATTCAGAAATGAACAATCAACAATCAATTGATTTATATCCGTCCATTTCCCAAGTTTGTGTGGTGTCTTGGCAGGGGGGAGCCTCGGCCGGGAATGAAGAAGCCGTTGCAGCCGGCGAGCTTCACCTACACGGGACTCAGCCGGACCGGCAGAGACCACCACCACCACGCCGCCGCGCACGGCTCGCCGTTCTCGCAGCTGTCCAAAGGGGCGGGCTGCGTCTGGAACCGCCCTGCGCCCGCCTCCACGCCGTCCCTTGGCTCGCCGCAGAGGAAGACGTCGCACGGCGACATCAAGCGCTCGGCGGCGGGTTCCGGCGCCCTCAGGGGGACGCCGCCCGCCGCGAGAACCGTCTTGGGGGGCGGCCAGGCGACGGCGGCACCGCTCCAACATAAGCGAGCGCTTGCCAAGGCGCCGCCGCCGTCCACCAATCAGACGCCGGCCCTGCGCGTGCTCAACCTGCACAACGCCGGCAAGGCGCCACCCGCCGGCCACCGCGGCAACAGCGGCGCCGCCGTGCGCTCCAGCTCGCGCAGCGGCAGCCTGGTGGTCATCCGAGAACCTGCGGGGGGCGCCGGCGACAAGGGCGGGACGGAAAGGAGCCTTCCCGCCAAGTCCAACCGCAGCGAGCTCAGCACCGGCGACTCGGACGACAGCAGCGACGAATGGGAGCGGGACGCCAACAATGCGGCCGCCGCCGCCTCGTTCCCCGCCGACGGCCGGCCCAGCCTGGGCGACGCCGCCACAGAGTCGGACGCCGAGACGGACTGGCGGCCCGCGCGGGCCCTCCTGGAACACGTGTTTGTCACCGATGTCACCGCCAACTTCATCACCGTCACCGTCAAGGAGTCGCCCACCAGTGTCGGCTTCTTCAACCCGCGCAACCGCTAGCTAGCTAGCTGGCGAGTGGCACCGTCAGCGTGGGAGGGGTTAAACTGTGACCACAGCGCCAACTTTGTTGGCTTGTTTCGATGGAGGACCAAAACAGACAAAATTTTAAAGAAATGAATTACTAAGTAAATGATTCAAAGTGAAAAGAAAAAAAAACAGGTATAAAAAGTATAATTCAAAAATTAAATAAACAAATAAATGGAAATTAAAAACAAAACACACATATATATATATATATATATATATATATATATATATATATATATATATATATGGGGTGTTAAAAAAAAATCGATTCGGCAATATATCGCGATACTACATCACGCAATTCTCGAATCGATTCAATAAGCGGCTGAATCGATTTTTAAACTTCCAATTTTAATGGAAAAATATTCAACAAAACGTCTGACTTCGGGTTAGGGTTCACACCTTAAGCATAGAAGATGTAATTTTAATGGACCATTAAGCCTTAATATTTTATTTCAATGCTGTTCAAACATGAAACAGATTACAACCTGTATAAGACTGAAGTTTCAGATAAATAAATAATACATTTTCATACAAATCTTAGACTATACAAGCTTACTGATTAGTATTTTCTAAATTTGAATTAAAAAAAAAAATCACAACAATCGACTTATAAATTCGTATCGGGATTAATCGGTATCGAATCGAATCATCAGACACTAGGCAACTCACACCCCTAAAAAAAAAATATATATATATATATATATATATATATATATATATATATATATTAGGGGTGTTAAAAAAATCGATTCGGCGATATATCGCGATACTACATCGCGCGATTCTTGAATCGATTCAATAAAAAAAAAACGATTTTTATTTTATTATTATTTTTTTTTTTTAAGAGCTCAGAATTGCTCATTTGGTAGTCTTACCGATTCAACGTCTTATCATCATTGCCTTTTTTTTTGTTTTTGTTTTTGTGTGTGTGAATCGATTTTTAAACTTCCATTTTTAATGGAAGAATATTCAACAAAACGTCTGACTTCGGGTTAGGATTCACACCTTGAGCATGGAAGAATGTTATATGAACGGAACATTAAGCCTTAATATTTTTATTTTAATGCTGTTCAAACATGAAACAGATTACAACCTCTATAAGACTGAAATTTGAGATAAATAAATAATACATTTTCATATAAATCTTACACTCTACAAGCTTACTGATTAGTATTTTTTAAATTTGAATGAAAAAAAATCGCAACAATCGACTTATAAATTCGTATCGGGATTAATCGGTATCGAATCGAATCGTGACCTGTGAATCGTGATACGAATCGAATCGTCAGGTACTAGGCAATTCACACCCCTAATATATATATATATATATATATATATATATATATATATATATATATATATATATATAAAAATAAATAAATAAATAAAAGTCAAAATAAATACAAAAATAAAAAACAAGATTCAAAAAATAAAAATATGAAAATACATGTCGAAATAAATATAAATATATATACATAGAATTAAATATCAATCAATAAATAAAAACTTATTTCATGCAGGTCGAATTGCTATTCAAATGAGTGGGCGGTCCTAATCGTGTCTTGGGTTGCAATAAATAAATGTGAGAGCGGAGCATTTTTTTTTTTTTTTTTTATTGATATTTAATTATATGTATATATTTAATTTTGCATTTATTCCAACATTTATTTTTACTTTTTGAATCTCACTTTTTATTTTCGTACTTATTTGTACTTTTATTTACTGATACAGGTATATTGTGTTGTTTTTATTTCCATTTATTTTTTTAATTTAATTTTTAACATTTTTTAAAGCCATTTTTATTTTTACTTTTGTTTATTCATTTAGTGAGATATATTTTGTTTTTATTTACATTCATTTTTTATTTATTTTTTTAATTATATTTTTATATCGATTTAGTTTTTGCTTTTATTTATTTAGTGATATAGCTATATTTTGTTGTTTTTATTTCCATTTATTTTTTGTATTTAATTTAAAAACAAAAAAGATTTACGTCGATTTTTTTTTACTTTATTTAGTGATATAGATATATTTCGTTGTTTTCAATTTCATTTTTTTGTTAATTATATTTTTTATATGCATTTTTCTTTTCACATTTACTAATTCATTTCTTTATTTTTCGTTTGGGCAGTTTTGGTCCTCCATACGTTTCATGCCGCCAGCATAAAAAAAAATTACATTCCCAGTGCACCGTTGTGCGTGAAAGGTTGCGATGTGGAATTGGGGGGCGTGAACCTGTAAAATTTTCCAACTTTTCAACACAGTGGGAACAAAAGTGCAACATTGTCAGCGTGTGCGGAAAACGTTGAAAGCAAATGTGGCCACACGTAATTATCTAAAGGTGTGAAGCTGCAGCGGCTGGGCGAAGACCACCAGCATTTTTTTTACTCAGTAGTTAAGGTAGCCATGGGGTGTGGCAGTTTCTAGTTACAAACTCAATTTTGCGTTGAAAGCAAAATTTTGCCACACGTCAATCTCAATGCGCAAAGCCGCACTGGCAGCGTGAAACGGGCCAATAAGGAAATGGCGACTGTTAACGCCAAACGTGGACTTTTTTTTTTGGTTTCCCGTTCAAGTTGATCAAACAGGAAACAGGAAGTCGTCAGTGCCTCAGGTTCCGGTCCACAAAACGTTACGAAAACAAAACTGCCGCCAATTTGATTGTTTTGTGTTGTTTGCGTGTTTGGACCAAAGGTGCTATATGAATATTATTATTTAATTGTCTCCTCCTCAGCAGTATTTCTCACACACACGATTGATCATTTAATTTATACTGTAAATATCTTTCTATTCACCTCAACTGTCTGCCTCATTTTTCAACATTTCAAAATCTTGATGGTGGCGCCATCGAGCTGCAAAAATTTCATTCGCAAGCACAAAAAAAGATCGAAATTATTTATTAATTGGAAAATTCATTTATGTGATTTTATTGCCAGAATCAAACTGATGGCATATAAAGCAGTCCAATATTTGTAATGAATCTAGCAGTTAATACAATTAACTTCATTTTTTTTTTTCATATTTATGAATATTCAAATGAGATATTCAAGTCAATTATTTCTTCCCTTTTTATGTATGGTGGGCAGAATCAAATTGATGTGAAAAGGCATAATTTACTGTATTTTAAAAAAAAAAAGAGTTCTTAATTAGCATTAAATATCCAAAGTAAATGAAATGAAATAAGAAAGTGATTGAATATTTGCACTATTTCATCACTTTTGTTGCCTACGTGGAGAGGCCAGAAACAAACTGATTGCATCAGCGATTAACACTAATTGCATCATTTGAAAATAAATATATTTTTAAATATATATTTATCATGTTTAAAATTAACAAAATAAGTCTAAAAATAATTAACTAAATTAACTTTTGATGCATGGTGGACAAAGCAACCCAGCAAACTGTTAAAAGCGCATTCAATTCAATGCACCTGCTCAAGAACTTACCACGTGAGCTAACTTGACTTTTTTTTTTTTTTTTTTTAAAGAGAAAAAAAAAGTGCATTCAATTCAAATTTTACAAATTCTTACAAGGGTATGATAATAATAATAAAAAAAACTTCAATTAGCCTCAAAAGTCTAAATGAGATTAAATGACATGTAAATACAATTTTCAATAATCTTCTGCAGCTAAACAAATCAGGTCACAGTCATGAGCATTTTGTCAACAAAATTCATTTTGTAACTTTAAAATATGATTTCAGGACAGCTGCGTGTGCGTGATTTATGGTATACGAGCTGTTGCTGCTGCAGAGATGGAATTCGCCTCACTACCACTACCAGCAAATTCACAAATTTTTGGGGAGCCTATCTTGCGTTACAGTCTTCCCTCGCTATAACGCGGTTCACTTTTCGCGGTCTCGCTGTATCACAGATTTTTTTTTAAGTGCAATTTTGCATATTTTTTTACAGTAATATACCCATTTTATAAGATTTATGAAGGTTTGAACATTGTCAATGTTTGAACAAGAGAGAAATGTGAGAACATGTAAATGCCTCAATGAAAAAAATGTGTATAAATTGTGCGGTCGGGGATTTTAGAGCCTTAAAACATTTATAAGAGTTGTAAAACATAAAGCTAACTACTTCGCGGATTTCATTTATTGCGGGTATTTTTTGGAACCTAACCCCAGCGGAAAACGAGGGAACACTGTATTTCAAAACTCGCCTTATTCTCTTTTGTTTTTGTGTGCGCGCTTTCGAAGATGCCACAAGATGGCGTCAAAACACCCCGTCTGATAGACAAGTAGTGCTTTGGCGCCACCTTGTGGCATCTTCTTGGTTAATGAAATAAAAAGCAAAATGCTTTTTAAAAAACGAAAAACTAACTAAAACTACATTTTATGTTTACAAAACTAACTAAAACTAACTAATGATAGCAAAAAAATGTGCTTCGTTTTAGTCTTTGGTCATTAATTGAATGCATGAGACTTTAGGGATGATTTTAAATGTGATTTGAAGTCGACTCGACTTATTTTGATATGAACCGGAATAAGGACGTTTGAAAGGGTGTCACAAAGAAGTGACGCCATCTAGCAGCGGCCAATAGAAAAGCACCTTCAGATGACATCGCTCCCATGCTTTTTTTATTTTATTTTATTTATTTATTTATTTTTTAATATTGCGCACAAGTAATGCACATTAAAAGAAAATTAAATAAGGAAAGAAATTAAATAAATAAAATAAAATACAAAAATAAAACAAAAATAAAACTAAGCATTTATTAAATAACTAGCTCATAAAAACTATCAGAACCCAGAAAACGATCATTTAAACAAACTTAAAAAAACAAACAAAACCGAAACAAAATCAAAACTTATTCAAATGAAAAATTCCCAAACTATAATAACCCTGGTGTGTGCGTGTGCGCGTGGGTGTTGGCAGCAGGTGTGTTTTGACCACTTACCAATGTTAGCATAACAGCAGATTGATGAGTCTGCTCGTCTTTGTGACAACAAGGAGACTCCACCGCCCGCCTGCCCACGCACACATAGAGACCAACATACAGAAACTCACTTAAACACACAAACTCACCAAACATGTTTGTGTTCCAACCGCTTTATCACTGCTCACTTTTCAACCAACGCAAAGCTGCAATTTTTCTCCAAAATGGGCTCTTTGCACAAATCCACTACTTCCTGAACTCAACAACACTCCTTCATTTCCTGTCTTTCATGAGTGGACAAGCTGATTAATCCAGGTGTGCCTGATCTCAATAACTACAACAACATTGGCCAGACACACCTGGATTAATCAGTTTGTCCACTCATAAAAGACAGGAAACAAAAATGTGGTATTCAGTTCAGGAAGTAGTCGAGCTGTGCAAAGAGCCCATTGTATGCGCTCACTCAAGTGTAGTGCCAAATTGTGCCACAACAATATGACGTGCAGCACTGAGCTCTACTGGAAGAAGTGCACGTAAACCAAGACAGGAGAAGAAGAGTATTACGTAACTTGAATGATATTAGCAATAGCGTACTTTCGTGGGACGAAATGTGTTTAAAAAGATTGCTGCTTTCTGAATATTTTTCCTCCGCCAAAACACAAAGTTGTGGCATCCAAAAAGTTGTGGAATTTAAAATAAAAACACATAGAGGTTATATGTTTCCAATTGTTATTGTAGGCTAATTCATCATTAAAAAAAAAAAAAAAAGGGAATGGGACTTTTATTTTATTCCGCAGGTGTTGGATCAGTTGCTTAGGCTACTTCTATTTTTACCAATCTTAAAAAAAAAAAAAAAAACACTAAAAAATACTCAAAGTGGAGGTCAAGTCAGAAAAAAAACTTGACAATATGTTCTATGTGACCACACTAGACTAAACACGGCATTGCGCTTGTGGAATATGAATTCAGCAAAAAATAAATATCCAACCGTTTTTGATCCATCTCAGGCGGCGGCCATTTTGCCACTGGCTGTCGACTGAAAATGACGTCACATCACAGCGTCGAAGGCCCCAGATAGCGACCGTCACGGCTCACAAAAAAACAAAACAAAAAAAAAACGTCATGACTCAACTGTTTGATCACGTGATGTTCGCAAGCTGAGCCCGCTTTCACTCGATAGCAAGTGGCTGCAGCTAGAAGGCAACAGTTTGGAACAGATATATATATAAAAAAAATACATAATGTAACGAATGTGACGTAACTTCGAGTTGATTTATGATCCTGCCTGGACTTAATATGTTGGCTACTAGAGGACACTGCTCACTTGCCGAGCATCTCAGATGGAAGTATATTATATCAATATAAAATGTAAATAAAAAAGTATATAACATGTAAATGTAATATAATAGTAAATAATAATCAATAAATTATGAAGATAAGTGAGCAGCCTTTCAAATAAAAGATCCACATCCTGTTTTATTGCCAGCTGTCAATCAATCACTTGTCAACATAAGAAAAAAAACAAAGAATAGAAGACTGATGCAATAGAGTAATTTCCAATTATCTACCTTCACTTCAGTGGGTACAAAAGCGACTTTTTAAATGATAAATGTTCATCATGTCTATGCTGATGACGAAAAGTGACAGGCAGAACAATCCCTCGCTCGTCCACTAGAGGGCAAACGTCATAATGAACTTGTTGCCATTCGTACAAAATGTCAGGAAATAAAAAAAAAAGAAGAGCACAAGTGTTTTGAGTGACGTCACGGGCCAACTTCAAACTCTGATGTCAAGACACTCATTGTTCCGTTTTTGTCTGGTGGCGCGCGTTGAGACGTCAATCGATCAGTCAGTCAAATGGGCCGTCAGCTGTCCTCGCACGCGCACTTGCACTTGCACTCGGACACCACCGGGTATTGAACCGGAATCCAGGCGCACCCGAGGGCCGCTTTTTTCATCCGTTGCACGCTGCAGCGCCAGCGGAGCAGCGTCAGACGCCTGGCCTTGGCGGGCGCGCAGCGCATGCCCGCGGGCAGCGAGCACGAGCGCTCGTCAGAGCAGCGGCCCGCCTTGACGTAGCGCGGCCAGAAGCGGACGCCCAGGTCGCTCCACGCATGCGCCACCGGACACGCCGCGTACGACCGCAGCCAAGTCTCCAGACGCCGGCGCAGCCTCCGGCTCGCCTTCGGCTTCTTGCCCCGGTTCTGCCGCACTTCCGAGTCCAAAGCCAGGAGGATTGCCTCGGCGAGCGGGTCCGACTCCGACTCCGCCCACTCGTCGTCGTCGTCGTCGTCCCGGTCCGGCGGCGGCTGCACCGACATAAAGTCGGCGTCAAAATGTCCGCCCAGCGCGCTTCGCAGCTCCGTCTCGTTCAGGTCCGCGTGGCGCGGGTCCAGCAGAGGGTCCGGGTCCTCCTTGAGCTCCACCACCGGCAGGTGGTCGCTCGGAAGCGGCCGCAGCAGCAGATAGTGCTGGCACGAGGACCGAGACGCGAGGCAGGTGAAGAGCAGCAGTGAGGGAAGAAGCCGAAGATGCGCCGGAAACGCCATCACATCGCCGAACTTTTTGGACACAACTTGTCTCGACCTCTCAAAGTCACGTGACCGGTTGCTCGCTCGGCATGTCTCGGCGACGTTCCGATTCCGATTCTGGTGGCGGCTCCTCGTGCGCCCGAATAAAAGTCGCCAGCAGTGGGAGGTGACGTCATCACCAACCGGGACGCGCGTACGCAAAACTCACACAGACATTTGAATGGGACGACACACACGCATACACACACAATGACCAACACATTCACAAATGCAACAACACAAACACACACAGAGAAAAACACTTCTAAAATGTCAAACTATTTAGTAGGGATGGGTGAAGTCTTGTTATTGGGCCTATACTCGGTCATTTTGATCAAAATTTTACGTACATTTTATTCTATATATTTTTTAATTTGTACTAAAATGATATAAATAAAAAAAAAATCAGATGTACTCTTCCAGGCTGATCATTTACTTAAGTAAAAGGGTAAAAAGTTTCACAGGTAGCCGTCGACACCAGTTTTTGCTTGTGCACCCAAATGTGATGTTTTTGCGTTTGGACTCACGAGAGGAAAACAAAAACTTCCTTGGCGGAGGTAACGGCGACATTCCTCCTTCTCCGCTGGCGTGCGTGGATGCAAAAAAGTGTTTCGCTCGTTAGGCGAGCGGCGCCGGCCGGCAGATTGTGAAAATCTGTCCGAGGTTGGCGAGGCGATGCTCAGATAAGACAAACTTCCTCCTTGACCCGGGGGTGGGGGGGGGGGGGGGGGGGGGGGGGGGGCTCTGGCGGCAAATTTACAAACGACAAACAAAAAAAACAAACCTTTGTGGATACGCTTTCAATTCATTACCATGTGCCTCGGCATACGAGATAGTGGAGAAAAAAAAAAAAAAGAAGAAAACAAGATGTTTGCGTGAAGCTTCAACGGCGATAGTTTGGACGCTACATTTGGGCCACAAGGCTTCAAAGTGTCACGTGTGTGGATACGCACACACAAATGCAAATGAGGACAAGCGTCATTGACAAAGAATGGAAACGCTTGAAAAGTGGAACGTGCATACAACAATCACTCGCTGGGCAATATTCAAATGTTGTGCAAGAGGAGAAGTAGAAAAGGTGAGAGACACCTTTTCATCTCAACTTGACCTACATTGAACTTTTCCACAAAGGTTAAGAAAAATTTCAAAAGTTAAGAACATTTCATAAAATACGGATGGATGTGTCCTGCTAGCATCAGAAGTTTATTTTGATCTTTTAACCTGAATTGGTCAACAATAAAGTTTTTTTTTTTCCTGGTTTTCACTTCTGTGAGCAATAAAGTTTTTTTCTAGTTTTAACCCAAAATTGTGAACAAAAAAGATATTTTTGGTTTAACTTGAATTTGTTAACAATGTTTTTTTTTTCGATTACAACCCGACTTTGTGAACATTACAGTTATTTTTGATTGTTTTAACCTGAATTCGTCAACAATAAAGTATTTGTGGGGTATAACTTGGATTTGTGAACAATAAAGTTTTTGTAGCTTTTACCCGAACTTCTCAACAATAAAATTTTGTTGGGGAGGTTTGTGATTTTTTTTGTGAACAATAAAGTTTTTTGTTTTGTTTTTTGAATCTGTGAACAAAGTTTTTTCTTGGATTTAAGGTGAATTTGTCAACAATAACAGTTTGTTTTTCTAGTTTTAACCTGAAATTGTGAACTATAAAGACATTTTCGTTTTAACTTGAATTTGTTAACAATGAAGTTTTTTTTTTTTCATTTTAATCCGAATTTGTGAACATTATAGTTATTTTTTTGTTTTAAACTGAATTCGTGAACAATAAAAGTTATTTGTGGGGTATAAGTTGGTTTTGTGAACAATAAAGTTTTTGTAGCTTTTACCTGAACTTGTCAACAACAATATTTGTTGGGGATTTGTCCTGAATTTGCGAACAATAAAGATGTTTTGTCCTGTTTAAACAATAAAGTTTTTTTCTAGTTTTAAAATGAATTTGAGAACAATAAAGTTTCCTCCAGGTAGAATTTTTCAACAAAGTTTTTTCCCTGGGTTTAACGTGTATTTGTCAACAATAAAGTTTTTTTTTTCCAAGTTGTAAAATGAATTGTATTGATATTTTTGTTTTGAACTTGATTTTTTTTTTTGTGGACAGATGCACTCGAGTGCGTACATCCTCGCATGCCACGCCAGACTCCTTGCGGCTTGCACCCTCCCGCCGCCCAATGCCACGCGCTCCCTCGGAATTTCCGTCCACTTCGCAGCCACGTGCACGACGTCCGCCGACACCGCGGCTCGGCCCCAATCAAGCCCTGCAGCGAATGTTTGCGGAACAAATCAACAAGACACCACGACCACAACGACGCGCCGGCGTCTGAATTCCAAATTCGGCGAGCGACCGACACATTCCGACACATTTGTTGACTCGTCGTCACCATCACACAAGTTCCATCAGTTTTTTATTCCACAATGTGCACACAAAAAAAGAAGACGTGCTCAGGTGAACAACCGGAAACATAAATAAGGACAAGCGGCGAAACCAAGCGAAAATTTGAGCAAGCGTGAGAGTGAGAAACAAAACGTGGTGAGGCGACGACACCCGCACGCCGGTTGAAGCGCGACAACACGTCACGCCAGGCACAGAAAAGAGAAGCGAAGCAACTGGACGACTTCCGTCAAGAGTAGAAAAATACCTTTCATGCTATCGTGGTGCCGAACAACAGAATCGTGACCGGGGAATGCAGAATTTTCAAGTTGGAAACTTTCCATGAAAATAAACGGGAATTATACGCACAAATTGACAAAATGGAGGATTGGAGATTTGTTTGTAAACGCACTCATACAGTCTTCATTTTGACAAGAAATTGGAATTTAATTTTTATCATTAATTTTAATTATTAATTGTACTTCATTTAATGAATTAAAGTTTTAGTCATAATTTTGTCATCTGATTGCATTTTAGTTTGAATCCAATTTTAGTCGACGAAATTGACAGTTTAGTCGATATTTTCCTTCAGCATACATTTCAACTTTCATACAGAAAATGGTACATTTTTTAAAAAGTGAATAATTGCTTGAGATTATTAACCGTACAGCTGCACTTTCATTCCTTCTGATGGGATTGTGTGAATTTTCATCACTTTGTTTTTATTTTCGTTTTAGTCATTAATGAAATTATCGGTCAATTTTAGTTATCGTTATCGTCCCAATGAATGGCTGCAATTTTAGTTTTTGTTTCATTTTCATCTGGTAAAGAAAAAATTGTGACGAAAAATATGCCGAACATTTTTTGTGGACGTAATGATCACTTGCACTCATGCATGTTTGAAGACGCTGCTGAAGACTGAGAACTCAAACGTACTAATTTGAAAGAGCTATAGTGTTCATTAAGCTGTTTTTCCTGATGTTTTTATTTTTTGGGTGGTGGGCGTGGCTCAAATGGGACTTGGGTATTAGTTGCCCCTCCCCCACTCTGTCAAAACTTGAGACACTTTTGTTTACATCAGCGATTGTTTGGTGCAGCCTGAAAATACACCTTCGCTTTGGAGAGTCCGTTTGGCTTGGCCGCTTTAGAGCGCCCTCGTTGTTGGCAGCAAGTGCATGCGTGTCATGAAGGAACTGGCAGCAGAGGAGGAGGGAATAAAAAGTTCTTTCAAAAGTTTGCTTTGACATCCAGCAAGTAAATTGGAGCTTGACGCTGGCTTGGCTCCTTTAGAGTGCCTCGTCGTTGGCAGCGAGTGCATGGTGCATCACGCAAAGAAGGAAGAGTGAGGAGGACTTTTTTTTTCTTAAGTCAGACTTGATGATTGTCTGTTTTTGAAAAATGCAAAGTTTATTCTTAAATTTTTAGTCCCCGTTGATTCTCATGTGTAGTTTCCAATTTGAAGTATTTCCCAAATCCCCCCTTTGTCAGAAACTTCTTCAAGTAGGCCAGGACCAGATTCCAGATCCAGATTCACAACACGCACCGCAACATTTTTGTTTTTTTTCTGAGTGCAAAGTTCCAATTCCTGGCTCGCAATTGCCGATCATCCGCGTTAACAGTCGACGCCGGGAGGGAGGTCCGAGGTTTGGCCAAGTTGAACCAGCAACTTTTTTGGTTTTCCTACAATCCACGCAAAAAAAGGTCCGAGAGACGCGCATAGGGAAATCTTCAAAGAGTTTCAAGTTGAGCAAATTCACTTTGGAGGATTTGGAACCGGCCGACAGTCCGGAATGTCCCGAAAGCAGCGCGAGCGGAGCGGCAAGTAGACCAAAGTCCAGCTCAGACCGCTCTTAAGACCTGATGCTTCCTGTGCCAAGTTTGGATCCTCTGCTTTTTTTTTTTTTGCACCCGATTGTCGGAGCATTTCCATGTGGAGTTTGGATCTCGTCCACAACAACAACAACAACAAAAAAAAAAGTTGACTTGCTGTCCAATCAGTTGATGAAACAAGATCTGGTCTGGGTCTCGCAGACGGCTTGAGGCAGACCAAACCAGAAACCTTCGAGTCACGCCAGCAAGTCACCTTAACTCTAAAAAAAAAAATAGTTGGGTCAAAAATGACCCAAATTGGGCCAAAAATAGACAAACCCAAATTTTTTAGTTATTTAACAAACTCAAACTAAACTAATAACACTGAAAGCAGCCCATTTTTTGGGGGGTTTGTTTTGTGAGTGAATAATTTGACCCAACTTTTGGGGTTAATTGACCAACCCAATTGAATTGGGTCAAAAATGAACCGAATTTTGAGTTATTTAACGCTAAAAGTTGGGTCAAATTCAATTAATGAGCAACAGAGCAACCCAATTTTTTGAGGTTGTTTTGTGGGTTAATCATTTGACACAACTTTTGGGGTTAATTAACTAACCCGATTAATATTGGGTCAAACAAGAACCGGCTCGACATTTGAGTTATCTAAACCAAAAACTTGGGTCAAATTCAATGAATAACCAACAAAACAAACACAATTTTTGGGTTTGTTTTGTGGGTTATTCATTCGACACAACTTTTGAGGTAAATGGAATGAACCCCAAAAGTTGGGTCAAATTCATTTAATATCCCACAGATCAACCCAACTTTTTGGGGTTGTTTTGTGGGTTGTTTCATTTGAGCCAACATTTTGGGTATTGTGAATGAACCAACAAAAGTTGTGTTGGTGCCTTTTTGACCCAAATTACGTCATTTTCGACCCAGCAGCTTTTATTTTTATTTTTTTTTAGAGTGGCATGGTGGTGGAGTGTGTGTGTGTCTGTATGGGGGGCTTAAATGTCCACATGTACACAGATACTTAAAAAAAAAAAAACTATTTTTTTGTATCCTTAAAAAAAGGATCCTTCCTGAATTCTTTTCCAAAACACAACATGAGCATTTTGAAAACATGCACGCTCGCATTCTTGTTGTGAGAGTTGGATCTTCCTTGACAATCATGCCATGTTTTTGCGGTTCAATGGACACTGGAGAACAATTTGAAAAAACAAAACCTTAATCCTGATGCTCATTTTGGAATGATTTGAAAAGAACGTACCTTTAAGAGTGCAGTCATCTGACGTTTTGATGTTTCAGGCTTGTGATTGGCCAAAATGTGCTAACAAGATTTTTTTTTTTTTCCAAAGTATCCACGTACATGCAGACACGCGTGACGGCTTTTTTTCTTTTCTTTTCGATCTAGAGCGTGCTGCTGAGAATCTGCGACACTTGCGCGTTGGTCTGCTCGTCCGAGTCGCCGTCCTGCCCGGCGACTGCTTCCGCTTCCCGCCCGGCGCCTTGCGGATGCCGCTCGGCGAAGATCCTTCTCACGTGGGGCCTCTGTTCCCGGGGGCGGCCCTTGCGGCCCTCCGGGACGCCATCGGCGCCCCGCAGGGTGTGCGGCGGGGGCGGGTCCAGGTCGCACTGTTTGGTGTAGACGCCCTCGGATAAGGAGCCAGTGTGGATTTCCCCGCTGTGTCCCTTCAGCCAGCGCTGGGGCCCGCTGAAATACTGGCCCCGGTGGCTCCTGGAGAGCAGTTTGCGCTTGGAGGGCGGGTTGGGGACGGTCCTGGGCTGGGGGCTCCTTGAGACCGACAGGCCCTCCAGCGTCTTGGCGGTATGGCACAGCGCCGGGCAGAGCGGCAGGGACAGCGGGAGGTCGGCGGCGAAGAAGCGGGGCGGCGGTGGCGGTGGCGAGGTGGGCAGGGCCCGGGGGAGGGACGGCGAGCGAGGAAGTGCTGACGGGAAAAAGGCTGCGATGTCTTTGGACAGCGAGGGGGTGTCAGGGACCATTAAGGGCGCCGGGCCATCTTTTGACGGGGCCGGTGACATGGGGGCGTCGTTCACAGGGGGGGTGCTGTACCTGGACAAGGAAAGACCACAGTGTTAGCCCGACGCACAGAAGTGCTGGAAGACTCCGATTATTCATTATTATTATGATGATGATGATGATGATTATTATTCTAATATTAATCATAATGATAATAATAATAATAATAATAATAATAATAATAATAATAATACTTATTATTATTATTATCATTATATTATAGATTATTATATTAATACCATTGTTATTGTTATATTATTTTATATATCATTATTCTATATTTAAAATTATTATTATTATTATTATTATTATTATTATTATTATTATTATTATTATATTATTACATTATTGTTATTACTATTATTATATTTTATATATTTTTATAATATATTTTATATTATTATTATTATTATTGTTATTATATTATTATTATTATTATTATTATTATTATATTATATTATTACTCTTATTACTATTACTATTACTATTACTAATATAATAATAATAATATTATATTATTACTCTTATTACTATATTATTATATTACTATTACTATATTATATTACTATATATTATTTTAAAAATATTATATTATTATAATATATATTCTATTATTGTTATTATATTATATATTATTATATATATTAACGTTACAATTATTACTATTATATCTTCTTCTTATTATTGTTATTGTTATATTATTATTACTATAATTATTGATTGATATTATATTATATTATATATTACTATTATTATTATATTATTATATTATTACTATTATTACTATATTATTATTATTATATCCATCCATCCATTTTCTTGACCGCTTATTCTATTATTATTATATATTATTTAAAAAGAATCATTATTATTATTATATTATTACATATTATTATATATATTAATATTACAATTATTACTATTATATATTATTATTATTACTATATTATTATATTATTATAAATTATTATTACTATTACTACTATATTATTACTATATCATTATATATTATTTAAAAATATTATATTATTATAATATATTATTATATTAATATATATTATGAAAATATCACATTATAAAAATATATATTGTATTATTATTATTATTATTATTATTATTATTATTATTATTATTATTATATATTATTACTCTTATTACTATATTATTATATTACTATTACTATATTATCATTATTATATATTATTTTAAAAATATTACTATATTATTATAATATATATTATATTATTCTATTATATATTAATGTTACAATTATTACCATTATATATTATTATTATTATTAGTTATTGTTATTATTATTATTATTATTATTATAATTATTGATTGATATTATATTATATTATATATTACTATTATTATATTATTATATTATTATTATTACTATTATTACTATATTATCATTATTATTATTATTATTATTATTATTATTATTATATCCATCCATCCATTTTCTCGCTTATTCTATTATCATTATATATTATTTAAAAAAAAATCATTATTATTATATTATTACATATTATTATATTATATATATTAATATTACAATTATTACCATTATATATTATTATTATTACTATTATTATATTATTATACATTATTATTACTATTACTACTATATTATTATATATTATTTAAAAATATTATATTATTATAAGCCCGAAGAGCCCGAAGAGGCAACGTGGTCCCCCTTCCCACGGGCTCACCACCGGTGGGAGGGGCCAAAGGGGTCGGGTGCAGTGTAGGCTGGGTGGCAGCCAAGGGAGGAGACCTTGGCGGGCCGACCCCCGGCTACAGAAGCTGGCTCTTGGGACATGGAATGTCACCTCTCTGGCAGGGAAGGAGCCCGAGCTGGTGTGTGAGGCAGAGAAGTTCCGACCAGATATAGTCGGACTCTCCTCCACACACGGCTTGGGCTCTGGTATCAGTCCTCTCGAGAGGGGTTGGACTCTCTTCCACTCTGGAGTTGCACACGGTGAGAGGCGCAGAGCAGGTGTGGGCATACTTGTTGCCCCCCGGCTCGGCGCCTGTACGTTGGGGTTTACCCCGGTGGACGAGTGGGTAGACTTCCTCCGCCTTCGGGTGGGGGGACGGGTCCTGACTGTTGTTTGTGCATATGCACCAACAGCAGTTCAGAGTACCCACCCTTTTTGGAGTCCTTGGAGGGTGTGCTGGAGAGCGCTCCCTCTGGGGACTCCCTCGTCTTGTTGGGGGACTTCAACGCTCACGTGGGGAATGACAGTGAGACCTGGAGTGGTGTGATTGGGAGGAACGGCCCCCCCCGATCGGAACCCGGGCGGTGTTCTGTTATTGGACTTCTGTGCTCGTCACGGATTGTCCATAACGAACACCATGTTCAAACATAAGGGTGTCCATATGTGCACTTGGCACCAGGACACCCTAGGCCGCATTTCGATGATCGACTTTGTAGTCGTGTCATCGGATTTGCGGCCGCATGTTTTGGACACTCAGGTGAAGAGAGGGGCGAGAGAGAATATTACAAGGCCGCTTCTGTCAAAATTTGATGGATGACATTCTTAATTAGATTAGGGGGGTCATGTGTGGGTCATGACCCCTCCCTAATGAAGATTAATGACCCTTTAATGACTTCCAGATGTCATATAATGAGGGTTAATGACCTTTAATGACTTCCTGATGTCATTTAATGAGGGTTAATGACCCTTAATGACTTCCTGATGTCATTTAATGAAGATTAATGACCCCTAATGACTTCCTGATGTCATTTAATGAAGATTAATGACCCTTAATGACTTCCTGATGTCATTTAATGAAGATTAATGACCCTTTAATGACTTCCAGATGTCATATAATGAGGGTTAATGACCTTTAATGACTTCCAGATGTCATTTAATGAGGGGTAATGACCTTTAATGACTTCCGGATGTCGTTTAATGAGGATGAATGACCTTTAATGACTTCCAGGTGTTATATAATGAAGATGAATGACCCTTAATGACTTCCTGATGTCATTTAATGAAGATTAATGACCCTTTAATGACTTCCAGATGTCATATAATGAGGGTTAATGACCTTTAATGACTTCCGGATGTCGTTTAATGAGGATGAATGACCTTTAATGACTTCCGGATGTCGTATAATGAAGATGAATGACCTTTAATGACTTCCGGATGTCATTTAATGAAGATGAATGACCTTTAATGACTTCCAGGTGTTATATAATGAAGATGAATGACCCTTAATGACTTCCTGATGTCATTTAATGAAGATTAATGACCCCTTAATGAAGATGGATGATGTGTAGGTGGTGTTCCTACCTGTTTTTGCAGATATCATGGCTGACCCGGGTTCAAATGCTAATTGTTTGGTTAACTTCCGGATCCGGTGCACGCCCCCTAGATTGAGTGAATAATAATGAGATTGAATGACGTGATCGGAGGGAGTGGTTTAGTATGGGTAAAACCGCCGGGGGAAAAGTACTAGCCATTTCTATTATGGTGAAGGGGGAAAAGTATGCGCAAACACGGCTCAAAGATTGTATTTTAGAGGTTGTAAAACAAGAAGTATAAGGTAAGGTTAAACTGTGATACGGTGGTTGGTATTATGAAATTAAAAAACATGAAGTTATACATTATATGTAAAAATGTTGTAAGAGTTGTTCGTGACTGCTGGGGTTGAATCTGAAAATAAACGGATAAAACTATATAATTTCCCCTTACTGATATAGTTACTATCTGACATTTTTGTTCAATATTTCTGTCAGTAGGGGGAAGCATATGCAGTCAAAGATTCATGGGGAGGTCAAATGTATGTCTGTGCTTGTGTGTGCGTACGCGCATGTATGGCTGCATGGGGGTCAAAGAAGTGTGAGGACAGACGGGCGGCTGAAGAAGTGTGAGGTTAGACGGTGGCTATAATGTTGTTAGTTTGAAAAGACAACGCTTCCTAAAATATATTACAAAAATATGCATCTACTTAGATCTGATTCTATTTATAATGATAATTTTATGTAGAAATTGGTGAAAAGCCATCATCAGCGATAGTCTCCTTACCCCTGCGAGGACAGGGGTTGCTGGTCATAAAATTAAATTAGGCTGAAGAAGAACGGATACGCAGCTAATTGCGAGGGGCCATTTTTGGTCTGAGAAAGGCGATTGTTCAATATTCCTGTGAGTAGGGGGAAGCAGAGGCAGTCAAAGATTCACGGGGAGGTCAAATGTATGTCTGAGGGGCCTGTGTATGCGTGTGTGCGTTTGCATGAGAGCTGAACAGTGTAAGATTAAACGGTAACTGTAATGTTGGTTTTCAAGAAGACATTTCCAAAACTGCTTCTTTAAAAAAACATCTACACAGATATCCATTTATGATAGTTTTATGCAGCAACCGATAGTTGAAACATCCTAGCTAACATTTTCTCAAGGATTTGAAAAGTGGTGACAAGTGAAAACTAATTAAGCTTACCTATAGGCGTAACGGTGTGTGGCTTTGAGTCCATCACATACATGCTCTGCATAGAGCATATATGCGTAGCAGCGAGGTATGCGTAGCAGAAAGGGGAGATGTCCCTACACTCGTGAGAATTTTCTGAGGCTTGTTGGAGACACTAGGACTCTGTCACAGTTTGAGTGTGTGTGTTTCAATGACCATAATTGTTGGGGGGCTGGTGGATATGAGCGAGGGGGTTGGTTAGACGTCTGCCAGCGTGCTCTCCTTGGGATATTTTCTCAAATACTAAAACCCAAATTCCAGTCCTCTGAACCGAATGACCAGTTGTCTAAACACATTGAATAAATGTAACCCCTCATTTTCCAATGCCATAAAAACATTTTACATGAAGACACAATTCACAAATTGCTCTCATGCGATACAAAATGTTTACCACAAGTCAACAATATTTGAACACAACGGACTTAACTGGCGTTCACACAACAACTCAAAAATTGAATACACTTGTTGCTAATGATGTGACCACACCTATAAACTCAAGTTCAGAGTGTACAGTTTGCTGGAGAGTCCAAACAAGCGCAATGGATAGAGGCAGAGCCAGAGGAAGAGGAATTAGAGGAGGGAGAGGAGCAGGTCGAGCAATGCAAAAGTTATAAAATAGTAACATGGAATGGTAAGGGTATTCGTAAACACGAAAATAAAAATAATAATTTAACCATCTTATTACAGTCTTTCTCAATTGCTAATACACATTTCTTGAAACCTGTACCCATTTTCTCAAAACCTTAAACACAAACACAAAAATTCAAACAATTTTCACAAAAGCCGTGACTTTTCACTTCAAAACCTATTATCCGGTATTCAAATCCGAACAATATATTCAGATCATACACACAGTAAGTCAAAATATATTCACCATGAGAGCATTTGTTAGACACGACATAAAATAATCTAACACAGAGCATCCAGGGTAGGTAGTCAACAGAGGTTTATTTTACATACATCAATAAACATAGTTTTTGGCACTAGACAAATTACTAACCAAGTTAAAATTATGGTGAATTCAAATGAAATAGAAAGGGTGTATGAAAATAAATTCCTTGGAGTAGTTATTGATGATAAATTATGTTGGAAGCCACATGTAGAAAATGTTAAAAGGAAAATGTCAAAAATCATCGGGATACTCTATAAAACTAAGGATGTCCTGAACATGAACTCATTATATATATTATATAGTTCATTATTATTACCATATTTGACCTATTGTGTGGAAATCTGGGGGACTGCATATAAAACAAACACTAACTCTGTTTTCAATTTGCAAAAAAGAGCCATAAGGATTATTAATCGTTCAAAATATACAGAATCAACACATCCATTATTTATCAAATTAAATACAATGACATTTTATGACTTGGTTGAGTTTAAAATAGCACAAATAATGTACAAAGTATATAACAATCTACTCTGCTATATTACTCAGACATTGTTTGAAATTAGACACAGTCCTTATGATATAAGGGGTACAAGTGTGTACAAAAAACCCAAAACAAGAACAAATATTAAGCAAAGGTGTGTTTCTGTAAAAGGTGTTAATTTGTGGAATAATCTGGGAATTGACTTGAAAAGATGTGACTCACTTGTTGAGTTAAAAAAAAAACGTTTAAATGCAAAGTTAAAAAAAATTACTTTTGTCAAATAAGAGCATGAAAATTGTATATAATGAGTATGAGTATATGATTTATAAATGTATTATGGTATATGTTTAGGAATTTCATGTATATATGTTGCTGGATAATGCACGCATCATTTTATTTTTAAAAATATTAACCTAGTATTGTATCAATAATGAAATAAGTTTAAATGTATAATGTATGAGGGGTAGGACTAAATAAGTTAACTTCTTCCTACTCCCTTTTGAACATGTAAACTATGATGAGTTTGTTTTTTCTTTTTTCTTTTCTTCTTTTCTTTTTTAACTTTTGTTTCTCTGCTGTTTGTTTTTATGTTCAATAATTCAATCAAAAAACGTGATAGAGTCAAAATGGGTACTTTTAACAAAAAAAACATGCATTAGTCTTAGGGCAAAATAATTTAGGAATAGTGTGAAATGTGTTTAAGTTTTATCCAAAAAGAGTGGATGAGTTTTGAGAATTGGGTCTAAGCCTGAACCGTGTGTAAGGTTTGGTCAAAAAAGTGTTTCATTCCAGAAATTAGTCTCGGAAACTGAGAATTTGCTTCATCGAACGGGGTTTGGTGTTTTAGCAACTGATAAAAACTGTTAAGTTAAAAGCGGACATGACAATACAATAACCACACATAACAAAATCAGAACAACCCTATCTCAATTGTAAATAATACATTCAAATATTCACACCAACTTCTAGGCCGTGGGGTGAACCCCCAAAAAGTGCCTAGAAAATGAGTTTCGCTCCACTGTCTGGGCACTACTTGTTCAATGCATTTTTTGATAGATAATACCCTTCTGAACTTTGGGTTAAATGTTCACCCAATGTTTTCCTGCCCCAATTTTGTTACAAGCCAGAAATGCATATATAGGTAAATAACAAAAAACGAAAATCTTGTGCTACAGTTTTTGGTTGTAAAACGTCTTACATTAAATTTGGCAACAGAAAATCATTCCCAGATGTTATAAATACATGTACCTAACATCAGAAACAAGTATTGGTGGTTTGGTGCAATCATGTGAATTTAGATAATTAAATATATTAAATTTGTGCCAAAAAAACAAAAAACGCTTCAACTAGAAGTGAAACCAGCACACAGATGTTACATTTAGCTATGTTTATGTTTCATATATGAAAACAATTCACAACCTATTACGTAATGAAAGGTACACAAGAAGCAGCATACATCGGCCAAAAATACTACCATGCACCACAAACCTGGAACAAGGCAAAATGGACTAGATGGAAATAGATGCATTCAGAGCCCAGATTATTATAACATATAGAATATTTATTAAAGTATCAGATTGTGTCATCACAGCATGTCATTTATACCCCCCGTCCCCTACCCAAAAAATATTAATAAAAAAAAATAATAATAATAAAATAAAAATCAAATGTGCATTCACAATAAAACCTTTGGAACTTCATTGGAACAGCTCTCTTTTTTTGGCAGACCAATTTAACAAAGGTCTGTGTTGTGGAAAAATGGAATACAGACATTTTGATTTTTGCTTGAAAAGTGTTAAAATGGAGAGTTAACATCTTGATAATGAAACAAACAAAATGGCAGATTTTACATAGATTTTACAGCCCTGCACTGTAAAGTGTCCTCGTATGCCCTGTCATTTTCCAACCTGATGTTGTACCAGCCATGTGTTAGTGTCACTTTCTTGGCTTACATCAGTAGACTCAGTAGTTGATGTATCTGATGAGTGAGGTACCCTGTCTAAAAGTTTGTCAGTTGTTGATAATGTCTCTACAAAAACCATTTCAGAGTTGTTGCTGGAAAGGGGTGTGAAAAACCAGCTGGGGGAAATCACACCTCAATCTTCGTTTCAGTATTTGCTGCCTGAAATAGAAAATTGAAGGGAAAGATGAGCACAAGATACACATATTCACATCACATTAGGGCTGCTCTATTATGGAAAAAAATAATCATCACAATTATTTTGGTAATAATTGAAATCAAGATTATTCTAAACAATTATATTTTGTTCAAATCAAGAAAATATTTCAACATTTGAAAATAAGACAATCACAATCATATGAAACTATAATTATGTAAGTTGCTTTTGGATCCAACAAAATTTTTAATATATTATTATTATTATTATTATTATTATGACGTTAGCAAAAATTTGAAGTTGGGGTGCAGTGTGTGTGTGTGTGTGCAGTAAGCTAGTTTTGACATGGGTGTGTGGTAAAATAACTCGTGTGGGCGTGCCACAACTCAAAATTAGTATTATTAGTGCTGCAGCTATCGAATATTTTGGTATTTGGATATCCTACTGAAAATTCTAGTGAATAATCGTATATTTGGATAGAAATACAAATATACCTATAGGCCTATATACTTTCTTGGTCAAAGAACAATTATAAATACAGAAGACAAAAAAAACACATTTGCATGTAATAATTAACAACCAACTGGTTTTCATTTTTAGAGAATCAATTGTATTTATTTATTTATTTTTAACTTAAATTGAGCTTGTCAGAAAACTATTTTTCTCTGAAACAGTGAGATTTTAGACAAATCTCTCCCCATAGATTTCATAAATGTGTTTCAATGTGAAGATTTATATGTTACCTGTAGTCTGAAGCATCAAGATCCCCGTGTTTATTAACACTGTTCACAAACCCCTTAGCTTGTCCATTCTCATCACATCTTTGTCAACTATAATCCTTTGACGGATTACTTGTTCACAAAAAGAATTTGTAGCTCTCAGCATTGGGTTGTCTAAAACACACACACACTCACTTAATATGTGCAGAGTCATGCTTTCTAATTAATGCTGTCTCGAAATGTAAACAGAATACAAGTGACATATTGCTGACCAATGCTTTACTTTTGAAATGTGTAATTTTAGCAAAGTGACAATGAAATAGTGCAATGTAACAACTCACATTTGTTCGTCCCTGGTTGCTGTTTCTGTTTCTGTTGACTTTAAGACCCTTGTGTAATCTCTGAAACAAAACTGCACCTCCATTGTGACACAGTCTTTTGTCTTGAATATGCAGAAGAATGGAACAGTCTTTCTTCATCTCAGCGGCCTGCAGCAACCAACCCGCTTTTAGACAAAAAAGAATTACATTATAAGTGTTATTGTCACATCACCTCTTTACAGTATATGCACATCACAGATTTAAGTAAAGTAAAGTGTTTGTTGAGGTTGATGAGAGAGAGTTTGGGCTGGCCCCGTTCTTCCAGCCATCTGCATCATTTGTAAAAATAAATTTCAAAGTAGACTCGTCTGTGATTGGAAGGCACACGGAAGAGGGATCATCTCGCCAAAGCAGAAACATTGTCAGCAGGTATGTGCTACACACACGCGTGCCCATTTCTGTTATTAATGTGACCGATATTTAGTATAGGGTTGAAAATAATTTTTTGCTATGTTAAGTTTTAAGGCTATAGTTTATTAAAAACGCGAGCTGCTGAATGATTTATCGAGTGAATCCAACAGTTGTTACCAAACTCGAGTTACCTGTGCCCATCAGAGTCATAATAGAGTCACAGCTACACACTCCCTTTTCCCCAAACTCTCTCTCATCAACCTCAACAAACACTTTACTTTACTTAAATCTGTGATGTGCATATACTGTAAAGAGGTGATGTGACAATAACACTTATAATGTAATTCTTTTTTGTCTAAAAGCGGGTTGGTTGCTGCAGGCCGCTGAGATGAAGAAAGACTGTTCCATTCTTCTGCATATTCAAGACAAAAGACTGTGTCACAATGGAGGTGCAGTTTTGTTTCAGAGATTACACAAGGTTCTTAAAGTCAACAGAAACAGAAACAGCAACCAGGGACGAACAAATGTGAGTTGTTACATTGCACTATTTCATTGTCACTTTGCTAAAATTACACATTTCAAAAGTAAAGCATTGGTCAGCAATATGTCACTTGTATTCTGTTTACATTTCGAGACAGCATTAATTAGAAAGCATGACTCTGCACATATTAAGTGAGTGTGTGTGTGTTTTAGACAACCCAATGCTGAGAGCTACAAATTCTTTTTGTGAACAAGTAATCCGTCAAAGGATTATAGTTGACAAAGATGTGATGAGAATGGACAAGCTAAGGGGTTTGTGAACAGTGTTAATAAACACGGGGATCTTGATGCTTCAGACTACAGGTAACATATAAATCTTCACATTGAAACACATTTATGAAATCTATGGGGAGAGATTTGTCTAAAATCTCACTGTTTCAGAGAAAAATAGTTTTCTGACAAGCTCAATTTAAGTTAAAAATAAATAAATAAATACAATTGATTCTCTAAAAATGAAAACCAGTTGGTTGTTAATTATTACATGCAAATGTGTTTTTTTTGTCTTCTGTATTTATAATTGTTCTTTGACCAAGAAAGTATATAGGCCTATAGGTATATTTGTATTTCTATCCAAATATACGATTATTCACTAGAATTTTCAGTAGGATATCCAAATACCAAAATATTCGATAGCTGCAGCACTAATAATACTAATTTTGAGTTGTGGCACGCCCACACGAGTTATTTTACCACACACCCATGTCAAAACTAGCTTACTGCACACACACACACACACTGCACCCCAACTTCAAATTTTTGCTAACGTCATAATAATAATAATAATAATAATAATATATTAAAAATTTTGTTGGATCCAAAAGCAACTTACATAATTATAGTTTCATATGATTGTGATTGTCTTATTTTCAAATGTTGAAATATTTTCTTGATTTGAACAAAATATAATTGTTTAGAATAATCTTGATTTCAATTATTACCAAAATAATTGTGATGATTATTTTTTTCCATAATAGAGCAGCCCTAATGTGATGTGAATATGTGTATCTTGTGCTCATCTTTCCCTTCAATTTTCTATTTCAGGCAGCAAATACTGAAACGAAGATTGAGGTGTGATTTCCCCCAGCTGGTTTTTCACACCCCTTTCCAGCAACAACTCTGAAATGGTTTTTGTAGAGACATTATCAACAACTGACAAACTTTTAGACAGGGTACCTCACTCATCAGATACATCAACTACTGAGTCTACTGATGTAAGCCAAGAAAGTGACACTAACACATGGCTGGTACAACATCAGGTTGGAAAATGACAGGGCATACGAGGACACTTTACAGTGCAGGGCTGTAAAATCTATGTAAAATCTGCCATTTTGTTTGTTTCATTATCAAGATGTTAACTCTCCATTTTAACACTTTTCAAGCAAAAATCAAAATGTCTGTATTCCATTTTTCCACAACACAGACCTTTGTTAAATTGGTCTGCCAAAAAAAGAGAGCTGTTCCAATGAAGTTCCAAAGGTTTTATTGTGAATGCACATTTGATTTTTATTTTATTATTATTATTATTTTTATTAATATTTTTTGGGTAGGGGACGGGGGGTATAAATGACATGCTGTGATGACACAATCTGATACTTTAATAAATATTCTATATGTTATAATAATCTGGGCTCTGAATGCATCTATTTCCATCTAGTCCATTTTGCCTTGTTCCAGGTTTGTGGTGCATGGTAGTATTTTTGGCCGATGTATGCTGCTTCTTGTGTACCTTTCATTACGTAATAGGTTGTGAATTGTTTTCATATATGAAACATAAACATAGCTAAATGTAACATCTGTGTGCTGGTTTCACTTCTAGTTGAAGCGTTTTTTGTTTTTTTGGCACAAATTTAATATATTTAATTATCTAAATTCACATGATTGCACCAAACCACCAATACTTGTTTCTGATGTTAGGTACATGTATTTATAACATCTGGGAATGATTTTCTGTTGCCAAATTTAATGTAAGACGTTTTACAACCAAAAACTGTAGCACAAGATTTTCGTTTTTTGTTATTTACCTATATATGCATTTCTGGCTTGTAACAAAATTGGGGCAGGAAAACATTGGGTGAACTTTTAAACCAAAGTTCAGAAGGGTATTATCTATCAAAAAATGCATTGAACAAGTAGTGCCCAGACAGTGGAGCGAAACTCATTTTCTAGGCACTTTTTGGGGGTTCACCCCACGGCCTAGAAGTTGGTGTGAATATTTGAATGTATTATTTACAATTGAGATAGGGTTGTTCTGATTTTGTTATGTGTGGTTATTGTATTGTCATGTCCGCTTTTAACTTAACAGTTTTTATCAGTTGCTAAAACACCAAACCCCGTTCGATGAAGCAAATTCTCAGTTTCCGAGACTAATTTCTGGAATGAAACACTTTTTTGACCAAACCTTACACACGGTTCAGGCTTAGACCCAATTCTCAAAACTCATCCACTCTTTTTGGATAAAACTTAAACACATCTCACACTATTCCTAAATTATTTTGCCCTAAGACTAATGCATGTTTTTTTTGTTAAAAGTACCCATTTTGACTCTATCACGTTTTTTGATTGAATTATTGAACATAAAAACAAACAGCAGAGAAACAAAAGTTAAAAAAGAAAAGAAGAAAAGAAAAAACAAACTCATCATAGTTTACATGTTCAAAAGGGAGTAGGAAGAAGTTAACTTATTTAGTCCTACCCCTCATACATTATACATTTAAACTTATTTCATTATTGATACAATACTAGGTTAATATTTTTAAAAATAAAATGATGCGTGTATTATCCAGCAACATATATACATGAAATTCCTAAACATATACCATAATACATTTATAAATCATATACTCATACTCATTATATACAATTTTCATGCTCTTATTTGACAAAAGTAATTTTTTTTAACTTTGCATTTAAACATTTTTTTTTTTAACTCAACAAGTGAGTCACATCTTTTCAAGTCAATTCCCAGATTATTCCACAAATTAACACCTTTTACAGAAACACACCTTTGCTTAATATTTGTTCTTGTTTTGGGTTTTTTGTACACACTTGTACCCCTTATATCATAAGGACTGTGTCTAATTTCAAACAATGTCTGAGTAATATAGCAGAGTAGATTGTTATATACTTTGTACATTATTTGTGCTATTTTAAACTCAACCAAGTCATAAAATGTCATTGTATTTAATTTGATAAATAATGGATGTGTTGATTCTGTATATTTTGAACGATTAATAATCCTTATGGCTCTTTTTTGCAAATTGAAAACAGAGTTAGTGTTTGTTTTATATGCAGCCCCCCAGATTTCCACACAATAGGTCAAATATGGTAATAATAATGAACTATATAATATATATAATGAGTTCATGTTCAGGACATCCTTAGTTTTATAGAGTATCCCGATGATTTTTGACATTTTCCTTTTAACATTTTCTACATGTGGCTTCCAACATAATTTATCATCAATAACTACTCCAAGGAATTTATTTTCATACACCCTTTCTATTTCATTTGAATTCACCATAATTTTAACTTGGTTAGTAATTTGTCTAGTGCCAAAAACTATGTTTGTTCATGCATGTAAAATAAACCTCTGTTGACTACCTACCCTGGATGCTCTGTGTTAGATTATTTTATGTCGTGTCTAACAAATGCTCTCATGGTGAATATATTTTGACTTACTGTGTGTATGATCTGAATATATTGTTCGGATTTGAATACCGGATAATAGGTTTTGAAGTGAAAAGTCACGGCTTTTGTGAAAATTGTTTGAATTTTTGTGTTTGTGTTTAAGGTTTTGAGAAAATGGGTACAGGTTTCAAGAAATGTGTATTAGCAATTGAGAAAGACTGTAATAAGATGGTTAAATTATTATTTTTATTTTCGTGTTTACGAATACCCTTACCATTCCATGTTACTATTTTATAACTTTTGCATTGCTCGACCTGCTCCTCTCCCTCCTCTAATTCCTCTTCCTCTGGCTCTGCCTCTATCCATTGCGCTTGTTTGGACTCTCCAGCAAACTGTACACTCTGAACTTGAGTTTATAGGTGTGGTCACATCATTAGCAACAAGTGTATTCAATTTTTGAGTTGTTGTGTGAACGCCAGTTAAGTCCGTTGTGTTCAAATATTGTTGACTTGTGGTAAACATTTTGTATCGCATGAGAGCAATTTGTGAATTGTGTCTTAATGTAAAATGTTTTTATGGCATTGGAAAATGAGGGGTTACATTTATTCAATGTGTTTAGACAACTGGTCATTCGGTTCAGAGGACTGGCATTTGGGTTTTAGTATTTGAGAAAATATCCCAAGGAGAGCACGCTGGCAGACGTCTAACCAACCCCCTCGCTCATATCCACCAGCCCCCCAACAATTATGGTCATTGAAACACACACACTCAAACTGTGACAGAGTCCTAGTGTCTCCAACAAGCCTCAGAAAATTCTCACGAGTGTAGGGACATCTCCCCTTTCTGCTACGCATACCTCGCTGCTACGCATATATGCTCTATGCAGAGCATGTATGTGATGGACTCAAAGCCACACACCGTTACGCCTATAGGTAAGCTTAATTAGTTTTCACTTGTCACCACTTTTCAAATCCTTGAGAAAATGTTAGCTAGGATGTTTCAACTATCGGTTGCTGCATAAAACTATCATAAATGGATATCTGTGTAGATGTTTTTTTAAAGAAGCAGTTTTGGAAATGTCTTCTTGAAAACCAACATTACAGTTACCGTTTAATCTTACACTGTTCAGCTCTCATGCAAACGCACACACGCATACACAGGCCCCTCAGACATACATTTGACCTCCCCGTGAATCTTTGACTGCCTCTGCTTCCCCCTACTCACAGGAATATTGAACAATCGCCTTTCTCAGACCAAAAATGGCCCCTCGCAATTAGCTGCGTATCCGTTCTTCTTCAGCCTAATTTAATTTTATGACCAGCAACCCCTGTCCTCGCAGGGGTAATGAGACTATCGCTGATGATGGCTTTTCACCAATTTCTACATAAAATTATCATTATAAATAGAATCAGATCTAAGTAGATGCATATTTTTGTAATATATTTTAGGAAGCGTTGTCTTTTCAAACTAACAACATTATAGCCACCGTCTAACCTCACACTTCTTCAGCCGCCCGTCTGTCCTCACACTTCTTTGATCCCCATGCAGCCATACATGCGCGTACGCACACACAAGCACAGACATACATTTGACCTCCCCATGAATCTTTGACTGCATATGCTTCCCCCTACTCACAGAAATATTGAACAAAAATGTCAGATAGTAACTATATCAGTAAGGGGAAATTATATAGTTTTATCCGTTTATTTTCAGATTCAACCCCAGCAGTCACGAACGACTCTTACAACATTTTTACATATAATGTATAACTTCATGTTTTTTAGTTTCATAATACCAACCAGCGTATCACAGTTTAACCTTACCTTATACTTCTTGTTTTACAACCTCTAAAATACAATCTTTGAGCCGTGTTTGCGCATACTTTTCCCCCTTCACCATAATAGAAATGGCTAGTACTTTTCCCCCCGGCGGTTTTACCCATACTAAACTACTCCCTCCGATCACGTCATTCAATCTCATTATTATTAATTATTCACTCAATCTAGGGGGGCGTGCACCGGATCCGGAAGTTAACCAAACAATTAGCATTTGAACCCGGGTCAGCCATGATATCTGCAAAAACAGGTAGGAACACCACCTACACATCATCCATCTTCATTAAGGGGTCATTAATCTTCATTAAATGACATCAGGAAGTCATTAAGGGTCATTAATCTTCATTATATAACACCTGGAAGTCATTAAAGGTCATTCATCTTCATTAAACGACATCCGGAAGTCATTAAAGGTCATTCATCTTCATTATACGACATCCGGAAGTCATTAAAGGTCATTCATCCTCATTAAACGACATCCGGAAGTCATTAAAGGTCATTAACCCTCATTATATGACATCTGGAAGTCATTAAAGGTCATTAACCCTCATTATATGACATCTGGAAGTCATTAAAGGGTCATTCATCTTCATTAAATGACATCAGGAAGTCATTAAGGGTCATTAATCTTCATTAAATGACATCAGGAAGTCATTAGGGGTCATTAATCTTCATTAAATGACATCAGGAAGTCATTAAGGGTCATTAACCCTCATTAAATGACATCAGGAAGTCATTAAGGGTCATTAACCCTCATTATATGACATCTGGAAGTCATTAAAGGGTCATTAATCTTCATTAGGGAGGGGTCATGACCCATACATGACCCCCCTAATCTAATTAAGAATGTCATCCATCAAATTTTGACAGAAGCGGCCTTGTAATATTCTCTCTGGGGCGGAGCTGTCAACTGATCACCAACTGGTGGTGTATTGGCTCCGATGGTGGGGGAAGATTTTCTTTTTTCTTTTTTTCTTTTCTTTTCGGTTATTACATGTTGAAATTGTTAGATGAAATGTTTGATTGTCACAATGCTGTCTGAAAGGAAAAATAAACAAATAAATCAAGATGCCGGTCCGACCTGGCAGACCCAAACGTATTGTGAGGGTCTGCTGGGAAAAAGAGTTTCAACACCCACCTCCGGCAGAGCTTCTCCATTGTCCCGGGGGAGGCGGGGGACATTGAGTCCGAATGGGCCATGTCCCGCGCCTCCATTGTTGAGGCGGCCGATCGGAGCTGTGGCCGTAAGGTGGTCGGTGCCTCTCGTGGCGGCAATCCTCGAACCCACTGGTGGACACCAGCGGTAAGGGATGCCGTCAAGCTGAAGAAGGAGTCCTGTCGGGCCTTTTTGGCCTGTGGGACTCCGGAGGCAGCTGACAGGTACCCGCTGGCCAAGCGGAACGCGGCTTCGGCGGGTGCTGAGGCAAAAACTCGGACATGGGAGGAGTTCGGTGAGGCCATGGAAAACGACTTCCGGACAGCTTCGAGGAAATTCTGGTCCACCATCCGGCGTCTCAGGAGAGGAAAGCAGTGCACCATTAACACTGTGTATCGTGGCGATGGGGTGTTGCTGACTTCGACTCAGGATGTCGTGAATCGGCGGGGGGAATACTTCGAAGACCTCCTCAATTCCACCGACACGTCTTCCTTTGAGGAAGCACAGTCTGGGGACTCTGAGGTGGGCTCTCACTGAGGTGGTTGGAAAGCTCTTCAGTGGCAGAGCCCCGGGGGTGGATGAGATCTGCCCGGAGTTCCGAAAGACTCTGGATGTTGTGGGGCTGTCATGGTTGACACTCCTCTACAACATCGCGTGGACATCGGGACAGTGCCTCTGGATTGGCAGACCGGGGTGGTGGTCCCCCTTTTTAAGAAGGGGGACCGGAGGGTGTGTTCCAACTATAGAGGGATCACACGCCTCAGCCTCCCTGGTAAGGTCTATTAAGGGGTGCTGGAGAGGAGGATCCGTCGGGAAGTCGAATTTCGGATTCAGGAGGAGCAGTGTGGTTTTCAGGAGGAGCAGTGTGGTTTTCGTCCTGGCCGTGGAACAGTGGACCAGCTCTACACCCTCAGCAGGATCCTCGAGGGTGCGTGGGAGTTCTCTCAACCAGTCCACATGTGTTTTGTGGATTTGGAGAAGGCGTTTGACCGTGTCCCTCAGGGAGTCCTGTGGGGGGTGCTTCGGGAATACGGGATATCCGGCCCCCTGATACGGGCTGTTCGGTCCCTGTACGACCGTTGCCAGAGTCTGGTCCGCATTGCCGGCAGTAAGTCGTTTCCAGTGAGGGTTGGACTCCGCCAAGGTTGCCCTTTGTCACAGATTCTGTTCTTAATTTTTATGGACAGAATTTCTAGGCGCAGCCGAGGCGTTGAGTGATTCCGGTTTGGTGGCTTCAGCATTGCATTTCTGCTTTTTGTAGATGATGTGGTCCGGTTGGCTTCATCAAGCCGGGATCTCCACTTCCCACTGGAGCGGTCCGCAGCCGAGTATGAAGCGGTTGGGATGAAGATCAGCACCTCCAAATCCGAGACCATGGTCCTCAGTCGGAAAAGGGTGGCGTGTCCTCTCCGGGTCGGGAATGATATCCTGCCCCAAGTGGAGGAGTTCAAGTATCTTGGGGTCTTGTTCACGAATGAGGGCAGGATGGAGCGGGAGATCGACAGGCGGACCGGTGCAGTGTCTGCAGTGATGCGGACTCTGTATCGGTGCGTCGTGGTGAAGAAAGAGCTGAGCCAAAAGGCGAAGCTCTCGATTTACCGGTCGATCTACTTTCCAACCCTCACCTATGGACACGAGCTGTGGATTGTGACCGAAAGAACAAGATCCCGGATACAAGCGGCCGAAATGAGTTTCCTCCGTAGGGTGTCCGGGCTCTCCCTTAGAGATAGGGTGAGAAGCTCGGTCATCCGGGAGGGACTCAGAGTCGAGCCACTGCTCCTCCGCGTTGAGACGAGCCAGCTGAGGTGGCTCGGGCATCTGGTTCGGATGCCTCCTGGACGCCCCCCTGGAGAGGTGTTCCGGGCACGTCCCACCGGCGGGAGGCCCCGGGGAAGACCCAGGACACGCTGGAGAGACTATGTCTCTCGGCTGGCCTGGGAACGCCTTGGGATCCCGTCGGAGGAGCTGGTTGAAGTGGCTGGGGAGAGGGAGGTCTGGGTTTCCCTCCTAAAGCTGCTGCCCCCGCGACCCGACCTCGGATAAACGGTAGCAAATGGATGGAGGGATGGATTATATTATTATCATATATATTATTATATTACTATATATTATGAAAATATCACATTATAAAAATATATATTGTATTATTATTATTATTATTATTATTATTATTATTATTATCTTATAATATATATCGTTATTGTTATATTATTATTGTTATATTATTATATTACTACTATATATTATTATTATATTACATTATTATTATTATTATTATTATTATTATTATTATTATTATTATTATTATTATTATTATTATTATTCTGCGATTGGCTGGCAACCAGTCCAGGGTGTCCCCCGCCTACTGACCAGAGCCAGCTGAGATAGGCGCCAGCACCCCCCGCGACCCTTGTGAGGAATAAGCGGTCAAGAAAATGGATGGATAATTATTATTATTATTATTATTATTATTATTATTATTATTATATGTTATTCCAAAAAATATCATTATTATATTATTATAATATATTATATATTACTATTATTATTATGTTATTATTATTATTATATATTATTACTCTTATTACTATATTATTATATTGCTATTACTATATTATATTACTATACTACTATTACTATTATATTACTATTATTATATTATCATTAGATATATATATATATATATATATATATATATATATTAATTAATTATATTATATATTATTTTAAAAATATTATATTATTATAATATATATTATATTATTCTATTATATATTATTATATATATATATTAACGTTACAAGTATTACTATTATATCTTATTATTATTATTGTTATTGTTATATTATTATTACTATAATTATTGATATTATTATTATTTTTATTATATTATATATTACTATTATTATTATATTATTATATTATTATTATTACTATCCATCCATCCATCCATTTTCTTGACCGCTTATTCCTCACAAGGGTCGCGGGGGCTGCTGGCGCCTATCTCAGCTGGCTCTGGGCAGTAGGCAGGAGACACCCTGGACTGGTTGCCAGCCAATTGCAGGGCATATTATTACTATTATTACTTTATTATTATTATTATTATATCCATCCATCCATCCATTTTCTTGACCGCTTATTCTATTATTATTATTATTATTATATATTATTTTAAAAAAGTCATTATATATATATATATATATATATATATATATATATAATATTACAATTATTACTCTTCTATATTATTATTATTATTATTACTATTATTATATTATTAGACATTATTATTACTATTACTACTATATTATTACTATATTATTATATATTATTGACAAATATATTATTATAATATATATTATTATATTACTATACATTATGAAAATATATATTGTATTATTATTATTATTATTATTATATTATTATATTACTACTATACGTTATTATTATATTATTACATTACTACATTTATAATAATAATAATAATAATAATAATAATAATAATAATAATAATTATTATTATTATCATTATTCTTATATTACTACATTACTATTATTGTTATTCTTCTTCTTCTTCTTCTTCTTCTTCTTATTATTATTATTATTATTAATATTATTATTATCAGCAATTGGCTGGCAACTAGTTCAGGGTGTACCCTGACTATTGCCCGAAGCCGGCTGAGATAGGTTCCAGTGACCCTTGTGATTATTATTATGATGTATTATTATTAATAAGACTTGGCTTGTTAATGGGACTGACGTAAAAAGTCGCTGGCGGGCGCTGACCTGAGCTCGTGGATCTGCAGCACGTCGGGGGCGCTGCCGCCCAGCGAGCGCAGGGCCTGCCGGGACAGGTGGTGGGGGGGCGAGTAGAGCAGGTCCATCTCACGGGGGCTCAGGGCGTCGCTGGAGTCGTAGTCGCTGTCGGTGGGCAGGAACACCTCCGACGACGCGTCCTCATCGGAGCCCGGCGGCGAGCCTGAGCGCGGACGGCGGTCAGCGGTCACAAAATGGCTTTGGCTTGTTTTGTGGGTTATTCATTTGGCCCAACTTTTTGGGTTAGTCACACTTTTTCGCTATTCTTCATCTATCTACATTAGTCAGGCCATAAGTTTGTCTAATAGATGTAAAAACGCTGCCTTGCGGCCATTTTTACAATTACATTCTTTGCTATTCACAGCAGGTCGCCCACAAAATGTTCACCTTTCCACATCGATCCAGCCACCAAAATTTGAGCCCGCAAAAACCCTGCCTAATGATGATGATGATGATGATGTCACTCACCACTGACGGCCTTCCTCCCGCAGAGTTCGGGCGAAGGCGAAGGCAAGGGCGAGGGCGGGCAGTCCATGGCGGAGGAGGTGGAGTCGGTCTTCTGCTGGCTTCCGTCGTTGTCGGGGGCGGCGGCGGCGTCCACCAGGCAGTTGACGGGAACGCCACCGCGTGGCTGCTTGTAGCGGGCGTACTGCAGCGCGTCCGTGAGCCAACGCAGGTTGCGACGAGTCTCGTCCAGCTGCTGTAAATGGAAAAAAAAACAAAATGGCCACCGATGATATGGGTTTGTTGGCGGTGGGTGGGTGTGGTTGACCGGCACTTACCTGGATGTAGTCGAGGATGAGCTGATGCCGGTGCTTGGCGCTGGCCACCTCGCCGTCCGTGATGGCCTCCCGCAAGGCCTGCTGGGTAATGAGTGCGTCCAGGTCCAAGACGGACGACAGGCGGCAGTACAAGCTGATGAACTTCTCCTTGTAAGTGCAGAAGTGCACTGAGGACGGACGGACGCACGGACAAAGTGTCAACAAGATGGCCACCAGACATCAAGTCACACGGCAACGTCTCGAAAAGTCGTTCCAAAAATTAGCCACGATAATGGAAATCCACGTTAATTAAAAAAAAAAAAAATATATATATATATATATATATATTTTGTTTTGGTATGATTTTTACTTTATTATAAATGCTTTTCATTCATCATATATGTTCTTTTTTCATTTACATTCATTTTTTTCCATTAAAATTCTGTTTTTTTAAATTTACTTATTACAGTATATGGCAGCGTATATGTATATTTTTATATATTTATTACATATGCCTTTTCATTTTGATATGATTTTTAGTTTATTATGAATGCTTTTTCAGTCATTTATATATTTTTTCATGTACAGTCATTTTTTTCCATTAAATGTATGTTGTTGTTTTTTTAAATTGACTTATCACAGTATACAGCACAGTATATAGCACGACTATTATTTATTCGCATCAGTGAGTCAACTCGATAGTCCCTCGTATAAAAATCCAGAGTATTTGATCCATTTTTTAATTTAGCTTTTAATTGATTTCGACTTTTTATTTTCTATTTATCAACCATTTTGTTTTATTATATATTATATTACTCAGATTACAGGGGGTGAGAGGGAGTTGGTTGGTGTTTTTTATTTATTTTTTTGTGTTTGTCTCTTTCTTTCTTTTTTTATTGGATTTATTTTCTCTTTTAATGTGGAGCACCTTGTGTTGCTTTTAAAGGATGAAAGGCAGGATAAAAAATAAAGATTTGATAGATTGATTGATTGAATCAAGTCTCGTCTCCAAAAAAGCAGTGGAGGGCGTTTACCGAGCTCAAACATCTGCAGCGGCAGGTGCAGGAAGCCGGCGAGTGGTGTGTAGGGGTTGGACTGGCCGGGGGCGGAGCAAACGTCGTCGGCGGCCGGCAGCAGCAGCAGGAAGCAGACGCCGTGACCCACTTCCACCACTTCCTGGCTGTACAGACGGAAGTGACGCGCCTGCGCACAGGGAAGCGCCGATTGATCGTAAATGTCATCGCTTTTGCCATCACGGCCATTGCAGCGGAGGCGGCCATATTGCTACTCCCCAAAAACTTTTTTCGACATACGATCATTTACATTTACAGTATCTTAACTCATTCACTGCCTTTGACAAGTATACTTGTCAATTGTATTTTTTAGAGCGGTGCTAAATGGGGGCGAATCTGAGCATGCTCCACTGTAAATATCAAACTTGGAAACAACTTTACTGATGCCCAACCACCGGTAGATGACATCATTGCCCCATTTTATAGGAAATAAACACAGTTTCAGAGTCCATGGGAGAAATGGCTGTATTTTGGCAAACCTACATTTTTCTGCTGTCAATTATAAAAGAACGGGACGGGACAAAAAGTAGGAAGTCTATTCTGTTATTTGGTAGATTCGGTTTATATATAATTATTGAATGTGATATCACGTGAGTATTGGAAATGTAAAAATTTTCTATAATGACTGGCAGTGAATGAGTTTTAATTGGAGAATATTTGAAACAGTACTTAGTAGAAATAGCATGATTTATGCTGTTTTAAATTTATTAAATTTATTTATTAACTTGCCTTTAAATACATGTATAAATTATATGCTTAACTCATTCACTTGCAGCCATTTTCATTGAAGCAGTCCCCTTCACTCCCGGCTCTTTTACTGGACTTTAACTGATTTTTGCAAGGCCCACAGAATATTGTTATATTGCTATAAAAACATGGAACCTACCAAAAGAGTCTCTTCTTTCATCAGGAAAAAAAAAGTATATTTGTATCTGTTTCCGTTTTGCAGCAATTAGCATTAAAATATAGCTAGGTTTCATCATTATTCACATTCCTGGTGAAAACAGTGGGGAAAACAGCTTGTTGCAACATATCCCTGGTTGATCTCATACTCTGCTGACACCTGGTGGCCGTTTTTTGTAATTACTACAATTTTTTTAACCCGTTCTCTGCAGTTGAGAGGCTGCACCAAAGCCTATGCTGTAGAATAATAAAAAAAACAAAAAAACAAAACAAAACAAAACATATCAACACATCTTTAGGACAATTAAAACATTTAAAATAGAACGTATTTATACATTTTTAAATAAATAAATGAGTTAATAATGTTTACAGGAGAAAACTTGTATTTTTTTTTTTTTAATTAAAGAATTATACCTGTAATTCAACAAAAACATGGCTCTGCCAAATCAAATATTGGGGTCTAAGGAATTGAGGGGGGGGGTTTCTTAAACCACCGCCACCGCCCCGCCTCCGGCCCGATACTAACTAACTGCCTCTGAGCTGTATTTGTGTCATCTGTAAGGATAGCGTATAGTTTATACCAGGGATGGGCAATCTCGGCCCTCGAGGGCCGGTGTCCCTGCAGGTTTTCGATGTTTCCGTTTTCCAACACAGCTGATATATGATCAGCTCATCAGCAAGCTCTGCACAAGACTGATAACGATCCCGTTGATTGGAATCAGCTTGTGTTGGAAAACGGAAACATCGAAAACCTGCAGGGACACCGGCCCTCGAGTACCGAGATTGCCCATCCCTGGTTTATACAGTAGTCTGCTGGCGAGATGGGAGGAACAAGATGGCCGCCCAGTGACCTAAACGGGCTTGGACGGGCGTGTACGGGCTAATCGGCTATCCAGTCATATATTCAGGTCAGCGACTAGAGCACCTGGTGCAGAGGTAGGTTGAGGTTCTTGAGCAGGGTCTTGATGGCCGTTTGGAGCTCGTAGTAGAGTAGCGGGGCGTGGCTTTCGGGCCTGGGCGGAGTATCCTCGCCGCCGTCGCCCCTGGCCGACAGCGTGCGGATCCAATCCCACTCCTCCCTGAAGGCGACACGATGTGACATTGCGCAGGTCAAAAGGTCATGTCGTAGCGGCACGGCTCACTAGTGGATTTGGACTAGAACTACCTCGCCCGCGACCTACTTGGATACGTTGGCGTTTTCTCGCACGCGGGCGTGACAGAGAACGTTGGGGGTCCTCTGCGAGACCAGGACCCGGATCTGGTCCACGGAGCTGCTGAGCTTCAGGTAGCCCAGGTACAGGCCCGGCGCCAGACGCTGGCTGCTGCGGCGCTGGTACGCAACAATGTCCTGCATGCAAAACAAAACACTAAATGGTTGCTTGCAATCATGCAAATATTATTTAGATCACATGATTTTCACCTGATTGATTACTAAGTAAAATTGATTATTCTCATGTGTTTATTTTTTTGGGATTTATTAATGCAGTCAATAAAATATGCAAAGTTAAACTACATTAAAAAATGTTAAATTTACATGTACATTTATTTTAATAAAATAGTTCTTTCACATTTTAAATTTGGCATTATTTATACATTATAAATTCATTATTATTTTGTCAATTTTATTACGTAAGATGTGAAATTGTCAATAAATAATTCTCATTTTTTAATTTATTTGAATTTTTATTTCATTTTTTTAATTGGAATTTAAATAACACTTAAAAAGGCGTGAAATTGTTAATAAATAATTCTAATTTTTATTTAAGTTTTTAAATGTGTATTTTACTTTTGTTATTTTAATTTAAACACTCAGACATGACATACGAAATTGTCAATAATTAATTCTCATATTTTAATTTATTTTAATTTCATTAAAAAAAATCATTTTTTTATTGTAACTTAAATAACACTTAAAAAAATACGAAATTGTCAATAAATTCTCCTTTTTATTTTAGTTTTTAAATTTCCTATTTTACTGTAATTTTAATTTAAACACTCAGACATGAAATATGAAATTGTCAAATAATGATCATATTTTAAATTAATTTAATTTAATTTTATTTCATTTTTTATTGTAATTTAAATAAGACTTAAAAAGACGTGAAATTGTCAAATAATTCTCGTTTTTATTTAAGTTTTTTAATTTCTATTTTACTTTTGTTATTTTAATTTAAACACTCAGACATGACTTGAAATTGTCAAATAATTATATTTTAATTTAATTTATTTTAATTTTATTTCATTTTTTATTTTATTTTAAATAAAGATGTGAAATTGTCAATAAAGAATTCTCGTTTTTAAGTTTTTAAAGTTCTATTTTACTTTTGTTATTTTAATTTAAACACTCAGAATATGAAATTGTCATATAATTATATTTTAATTTACTGTAGTTTAATTTTATTTCAATTTTTATTGTAATTGAAATAACACTTATAGACGTAAAATTGTCAATAATTCTCGCATTTAGCTTTTTTACATTGTTAAAAAAATAAACACAAAACGAAATGTTGAATAGGTCTTCATGTAAAATTGTTCATCTTAATTATAAAACAATTTATTCAAATTAAGTTTGCAATTCATAATCAAAAATTTGTATTTATTTTTATATTGTTTCAATAAATGTTATTATGACGTATAATAATGTAAATAACAGTATAACAGTAATAACAGTAAAATTAATAATAAAATACTTAACTCTCTTTTTTAATTTTTTTTTTTCTAATTTTGATTATAGGATAGATATACAAATTACATTAAAAAAATTAGAAAATTAAAATATGTCAAATTAAAATTTTTAAATAAAATAAAATAAAATAAAATAAAATTAAATCATGTATTGATACTATTGATACTGAAAAAAAAAAAAGATATTTACGTGTGATCTTTGAATCCCACGTGTATTATTGAGCCGGGGTGCTCGCCCGTGTTAATGTTCTCACCTGCAGCGTGATGACGAGGATGTCGAGGGCGTAGGGCTCCTCGGGCGTGGACAGCGACTTGCGCTGACTCTGCACCTTGGCCAGCGGCATCCACTTGCCGCTGAGTGGTGGCGGCGGCGCACCACCATCGTCGGCGGCGCGTACCGTCACCAGCAGCGCGTTGCCGTGGCGATCCTTTATGGGCTCGTAGTGGGCGCGGCCCAGGTCGTGCGTGCCCAGCAGGCTCTGCAGCTGCCCGGCGGCGCTCAGCAGCTTGTGGCGCGCCTGCAGCGTCGACGACCACGACGTCGACACCGACGTGCTCTGCCGCAACCACCGCACGTCCTCCCACATGCACGACAGCTGCGGCACAAAACAAAAAACAAAAAACAGGTGGAGGCTAAGCACTACTTGGCTCCAAATACAAAAAAAAAATCCTCAACTCACTTGAACGTCATTGGCGCCAACTTGGCGGCAAAGTACAACTTTTGCCTCAAAGGAAACTCCTCTACTCACATCTAAGATGCTACTTGCCACAAAGGTGGCAGCAAAATACTATTTTTGCCGAAATGAAACTTCTCAACTCACTTTCACATTGTTCCCTGGTTCCAAGATGTCGCAACATGGCGGCAGAGTACTACTTTTGGCCAAATGAAGCCACTCAATTTACTTCAACATGGTCCTTGACACTGGCATGTCAAACAATGATGGCAAAGCACTACTATTGCCTAAAATCAAACTCTTCAACTCACTTCAGTGTTGTTCCTTGCCATAATGACAACGACAAAGCACTACTTTTGTCTCAATGAAATTTCTTCACTCAAATTAACATAGTTCCTTGACAACCAGATGGCACAACGAGGTAGCAGAGTACTACTTTTGGCCAAACAAAGCCCCTCAATTTACTTTGACAATATTCTTTAACACTGACATGTCAAATGATGCTTGCAAAGCACTACTTTTGTCTAAATGAAACTCCTCTACCCACTTCTGCATAGTTCCTTGCCACCAAGTTGTCACAACATGGCGGCAAAGCGCTACTTTTGAAAGGCATCACGTCACGCTAACACAGTCAGATCTCGACAAGATGGATGAATTTGTCCGTCTGACCTTGGTGAACCAGAGGAAGTCCTGCATGAGGGAGCTGCCGTAAGAGTCATCCACCTCCACGATGGGAATCTGCTCCTCGGCCGTCACCAGCAATTTGTCCTTGTGGTAGAAGATGGCCGCCAAGTAGATCCCCCTGAAGACAAGAGCAGGAAATAAAACACACTGACCTGTCCAAATGACTGGCTAGCCCAGCCGTTGAAGCCACAGGGCGGCCATCTTGCTACTCCCACCTCGCGAGCAGACTAACTGTATCAACTATACGCTATATGCACGGATGAGACATATACAGTTCGGAGGCAGTTAGTATAAGGCCGGAGGCGGGGTGGGAGGGTTTGTGCCGGGGTGCTCACTATTTTTAACAAGAAAAAATACATAATAATAATAATAATAAAAATAATAACTAGACTAAGTGCAATTGCTGGAGAAATTGCGTGGGAATGTTGAAAGCTGAATGCTTATGAAGACAATTGAAGGATAAATTATGCTAAAATTACAAAGTAATTACATAACTAGTATTATGTGGGAGTTGTTTGATGCCATAAAAGTGAGGAGACTAAAATGCTATAATAATAATAATAATAATAATAATAATAATAATAATAATAATAATAATTAAAGTTAGAAACAACATCTGTGGGAATGCTGACCCACAATAACAAGTAGACAGTATGTGCTGCTTTGAAGACCCCTTTTCTTTCATGGCTCAGTTCCTTAGACCCCAATATTTGATTTGGCAGAGGCATGTTTTCTTGAATTACAATTATAATCCTTTAATTATAAAATTTGCAAGTGTCCTACTGTACTAAACATCATTAAGCATATAATTTGCGCATGTATTTAAGGCAAGTTGTAAAATGTCTGAAGTCCTCTTCTTTATGTTTAATCCATTTAAAACCCTGTAAATGATGCTGTTTCTCTGAAGTGTTGTCTCCAATATTCTCCAATTTGGATACTGTAAACGTTTAGGTTGCTATGCCGAGAAACGTTTCTTGGGAGGACCAATATGGTGGCCTCAAAAGTCTTGGCCTATCAGCTATTCAGCCATATATATAGATCAGTGAATAAAACTTTGCGATGCTTCCATGAAACATGTTGAAGCGCTTCAACATCTTTAGCATTTGACTATAAATGCAATGAAAGTCGATTAATCGGTGACGGCATTGGTATTTCTTCATCAGGTTCAACATAAAAGGAAATATTAGCATAAATCATCAAATATTATGTTCCAAGGTTCTAATCTTTCTGCTGTACAGCCAACGAGAGGTTCTCTGAATAGATCAGATCCCCCCCCCCCCCAAAAAAAAAACAAACAAACAAAAGTTAAACCTTTTCAATGTCTTCACAAACTTGTTGGAGGAGTTGAAAAGATGTTTGAGGCTTCGGGAGACCGACTGCTTCCTGCTGGCATTCTGCAGCTTGGAAGCATCTGTGCCAAAAAAAAAAAAAAAAAAAAAAAAAAAAAAAAGATAAAGAGAAAGATAAGCGGAATACATCCCAGGTGAGTATGTGGTGTGAGTTTGCACGAACTGGTGGCGGCACGTTCACTCTCCCGTGATGGCCCGTCTGACTGGACGGGCACGTCAGCTTATCGGTTCGGGCCGCCGTCGCTATCTTTTTTTTCCATTCTTCTAACGCCGGCGGCCGCTCAAGCGATGCCAATCTCAAAAAGCGCAGCGGGGCCCTTTTTGAGCCGAGCTAATTAAGCGTCACGTAATTAGCGTCCTGTAAACGGACGTCAGATGTCAAGCCAAGCGCGCACAGATGGCGAACGCTGCTGCGCGAAACCGTCGGCTAAAAACAAGTCTTGAACATATAACAAACATATTCATTTCAGAAGCCGGCAAAAATATAAACATGTGGTAGTCTTATATGAAGGACATACACAAAACAATCTTGGCTCAATGAGTGACACCTGAGGAATGCCACAATTCATCGAAGGAGGATCACAAATACACGCGGAAGCACCAATTTACAACTTTTGATATTTGATGTGAAACACACAAAACATTGGTCATTGCCTTCAAAGCGCCCCCTAATGCTATTAAATGGAACTGAAAGGTCATCTCGAGATACACGATAACCAACACATTAGCTTGAAATACTTTGAAATCCAGCGTGAAACCTCATCTAGGGTTGTAAAGTTGATGATCTTGTGGTGGTCAATGCCAAACTTAAGTGTATCCAAGATTGACCCCTGGGGAACGCCACATTTGATTGTAGAGCATGTTATACTGTATAAGGAGTCAACATCGTGAAATATTATTCCACTGTTGCTTACTGATATTCATTCACTGCAAATTTTAGTTTAGTTGTTTTTCACTTCTAGTGTATTTTGTAAAAAAACTTGCAAACTTGGCAATGGAACCCCAATTTTGTTGTACCAGTACCATACAATGACAAAAAAAAAAGTTTTCATGCTTCTGGGGATTGTTCACATCCTCAATTTGGAAACATCGGCTCTCGGATACAAATAATTGAACCATATTAACCATATTAAATAATAAAAAACAAATAAATAAATAACTAAGCGGACCTCACGCTCCGAGGCCCGACAAGTGTCACCAGACCAGAACAAAGTGCAGCGGTTGTCAACAAAATAAACGCCTTCGCCCTTCCCGTCTCATTGCTCAAGTGCAATGTTTTTGTTTTGTTTTTGGTTTTTTTGGCGTGTCGCTCCAACGCAAAATCATTTCTTGATTTATTCAGAGTGCACAGGAGCCCCCCGTGCACTCTTGGCATATTATACACTTGTCAAAGCCGCTCACAACTCAAAACAGACCTTTTAAAGGCTCGCATAGAAATGTGTGCGTGTGTGTGTGTGTGTGTTGTTCAATGGCCTGTTGGAAAAGCTGGCGCAGCCTCGGGCTTCGCTCCACTTGAAAATGTTTCATGTGAGTGCAAACTGCTGTGGATGACAGACTGACTCAATATGGATAAATGCTACACAAACACACACATGCACACGCAGACGTTTCAAAATAAAAGGATGAGCGACAAGTCATGGATGCAAAGCTGCCATTTGAGTCCACTTTCACAGACGACAACACTGCGAGGGGAATACATGAGAATTTCTTTCGTGACCGAGGTGAGCGTGAGCTGTGACCTACAGCAGCTTTTTGCATGTGTTGACAACCCCCCAAAAATTTTGAGAATATGTTCTTTGCAGCTTCATTTTCCCTTTCTTTTTTTCCCCACTTTGCCCCCTTTTTTTCCCATTTCACCCCCTTTTTTTCATTTCATTTCTTGACAATAATGTCTCACATGTGAGCTCACTAGGCTAAATATGACATTCTTTTTTAAAAGATTTTTTCCTCTTTTTTCCCCACTTTTACCCGTTTTTTCCCTCTTACCCATTTTTTCCCCATGTCCCCCTTTTTTATTATTTAATTTCTTGACAATTACATGACCTCACTAGGCTAAATATGATATTCTTTTTTTCTTTTTCCCCCACTTTTTCCGTTTTTTTCATTTTTCCTTTTCTTCCCCCCATTGGTTCCCTATTTTTTTCACTTTTTTCCCCCATTTCATTCCTTGACAATAATGTCTTATATGTGACCTCACTAGTCTACTAGTCTAAACATGAAATTCTGATGAATATTACATTTATGGAATATGTTTTAAGTATCCCAAAGACGTATTTATACATTTTTATTTTTTATTTTTTTTATGCTAAAGCATACAGTAGGCTTTGATGCAGCCTCACAACTGCAAAGAATAGTTGAAGAAATGGTAGTTATTACATAAACAGCCAGCAGGTGGCAGCAGAGTATAAGAGATCAACCAGGGCCATGTAGCAACAAGCTCTTTTTGACACTGTTTTCACTAGGAATGTAAATAATGGTAAAACTTCGCTATATTCTAATGTTAATTGTTGCTAAATGGAAACAGATAGAAATATTTTTTTTTCCTGATGAAAGAAGAGAGTCTTTCTTTTGGTAGGCTGCATATTTTTGTAGCAATATAACACAATATTCTGTGAGCCTTGCAAAATCAGTCAAAATCCAGCCAAACAGCCGGGAGCGAAGGGGGTTGCTTCAGTCAAAATGGCTGCCAGTCAATGAGTTAACCAGAATACCATATTGAGACTGCATAGAACATATTATTATCGTCACGAAATGTTTCAGATGTCGACTTCCACTCGAACTGGAAGTTGTGGTTACTCCGTCGGAAGAAAGACGACGCTCACCTCCGCAGCAGTAATGCGAGTGCGTGGCTCGGACTTGCTGCAGCAGGCGCTCCATCACCTCCGTGTGGCTCCGCCTCCTGGGGTCCCGCCCGTCGCTCTCTCGCCAGTCTGGCGGCAAAAAAAATAAAGTCAGGTTTTCCCGTTTCAAAATAATTTGAGTATTACGGCGACGCTGCGCAAAAAAAGAGATGTCATTTCACATGCGGAATGGATGATGGAGCTAACGAGCTGTTAACCATCTTAGCTAGCCGGTGCTTATGCTAACTTGCTTAGCTACTGTACGTTCGCTAGCTGATAGAGCAGGACACGTTATACGTGAGACTTCCCATAGAAAACTCAAATGGCTTCATGAAGAAAATAATCATCTGATGAATTGAGTTCAGTCTGGCGTGTGCGTGTTTATCCGTTGAGGTGGGCGTGCTGGCATTGCGGCTTTGCAGTCTTCTGAACATCTGTTCCACTTGGACATTAGTGGAGTGCAAAAACACACGCCCACGCGCTCGCTCCCTCTCTGCGACTGGTCTACACACACCGTGCTCGCACCATGTACATTAACACACACGCACGCGCGCAATCAATATGCACAATAACACACAACATTGCAGACACAAGCACACGTACAATCAGTGTTAGCACAGTCACCTTGAAAAAGGTAACTCACTTACTTTACTGATTACTTGATCTTAAAAGTATCTTTTTTTATTTTACTGATTACTTGATCTCAAATGTAACTTTACTGATTATTTGATTTTAAAAGTATCTTAACTCATTCAACTCGCCACCATTTTCACAGAAGCAATCCCCTTCGCTCGCGGCTGTTTCGCTGGATTTGGACCGATTTTGCAAGGCCCACACAATATTGTGATCTATTGCTATAAAAACATGCGACCTAATATAAAATTAGATTTCAATCTGTTTTCCGTTATGCAGCAATTAGCATTAGAATATAGCTAAGTTTAATCATTATTCACAAATCTATTTAGAATTGTGAGTTTTTCAACATGGCCCTGGTTGATCTCTTCTAGTCTGCCGCCACCTACTGGCCGTTTGAGTAATAACTACTATTTCTTCAACCGTTCTTTGCAGTTGAGAGGCTGCATCAAAGACGTCTGTATGCTCTAGCATAAAAAACCACCAACAACAAAATCTAACATATAAATACGTCTTTGGGACACAAAGCATTTAAAATAGAACGTATTTATATGTTTTTGGGAGCAAACGAGTTAATTACTTTATTGGTTACTTGATTTTAAAAGTAATTTAGCTACTTTTTGATTGCGTGATTTTTAAAAGCAACTTTACTAATTATTGGAATTATTTTAAAATTGGATTTTAAATGTCTTTTTTTTTTATTTCACTGATTACTTGATCTTAAATGTAACTAAACTGATTATTTGATTTAAAAAAATATCTTAGTTACTTTATCGGCTACTTGATTTTAAAAGTAATTGAGTTACTTTACCGATGACTGTCACTGTCATCACCGCATTGAATGCAGACCCACACACGGTACACATGCAGACACAAAAGTATGTTTCTCGTCTCATTTTGGGAGGAGGTGGAACGAAACGGAACGTACTGGAAGGAGCAGCAGATGGCGGCAAGGAGCAGGCGGGCGGACCCCAGCCCTTCATGTTGTAGGCCGACACGCGAACATAGTACAGGCGACCCTGCCGGACCACAACAGTACCCGGGTGATTATTGGGGGAGGAGTCAGTATGTCCAAGTCGTCACGATTAAGTCAAGTCTTACAAATTTGAAGCAAGTTGCAAGCAAATGTTATTTGAGTGAACTAAAACTAACAAAAAAACTAAAACTAAAATTCAAAAAACACTTTCGTTCACAAAATCAAATAAAAATGCTTTTTAAAAGGTGAAAACTAACTGAGACTACATTTGATGTTTACAAAACGAACTAAAACTATAAATATAGTCGCTATAAATAAAGCAAAAATGTCCTTGGTTTTCATCTTTGGTAATTAATTGAGTGCGTGAGCCTTTGGGGATGATTTTAAATGTGATTTGAAGTCCATTTATTTCGATATTAACCGTAAAAAGATGAAAAGAAAGTCTGTCACGCAAACGTGACGTTATCTAGCAGTAGCCAATAGAAAAGCGCCTTCAGATGACGTCGCTCCCATGCTGTTTTTTTTTTTAATTTTATTTTTTTTTTTTTTAAAGGGACATTTGACTCATTGAACCATTTTCAGCAGTGAAAAAGTTCATATTTTTTCCAGAATGAATTTCATAATGTCATTATTTTTCATATACAATTGATACTATTTTTTCCTCTTGCTGTCGACTGATGAACGTCACCTGTGCTGAGGAAGTAGGTCATGACCAATCATGGCTCACCTGTTTTCTGGCGTTGGTCAGCAATATGAGCCATGATTGGTTGTGACCTACTTCCTCAGCACAGGTGATGTCATCATCAGTTGACACCAAGTCGAAAAAATTACTAATGTTAAAAGTATTAATTGTACATGAAAAATAATGAAGTTACCACATTAATTATTGACAAAATATTCACTTTTTACTGCTGAAAATGGCCCAATGAATAAAGTATCACTTTAAAGAGATACTTGACTTATTTAGGCATTTTTGGCAGTCAAACATGATTTTGCCTATAATAAATTGGATATTTTCATGATTTTTCATGTAGAATTAGTACCTTTAAAAACACATTTTCCACTTGCTGTCGCCTGAAAATGACATCACAAAGGGCTCAGGTAACCAATCCCAGCTCAGCTTGTGAATGTCACATGACCAAACCTAGAAAATAAGTGAGCTGTGATTGGTTACCTGAGCCCTTGTGATGTTATTTTCAGTCGACAGCAAGTTGCAAAATGTGTTTTTAAAGGTACTATAATTGTACGCGAAACATGAAACAATGAAAGTATCAAATTAATTATAGACAAAATATTATCTTTTTATTACTATAAAGGGCTAAATAAGTGAAGTATCCCTTTAAATGTTGCACGCAAGCAATACACATATTAAAAAAAACAACTAATACTGAAACTAAAACTAAACTAAAATAAGCATTTATTAAAGAACTAAAACTAATCAAAACTAGCAGTAACACCCTGAAAACTAATTAAAACTAACTCAATTTGAAAAACAAAACTCAAAACGAAATCCAAATGAAAAATTCCAAAACTATAAATAATCCTGCTCGCAAGTTACTCGTTAGCCCGTCTTGTCAACTGAAGGCAAATAATGGGCATGAAGCTCAAGTTGAAATCGATTCTTTGACACATTCCAGTCAGGAAAGTGGGGAAAATGTCATGTGACTTGAGTTTCCCGCCACTGGGTGAGGAGGGGGAGGCGGTTTGTTACCGTGGTGAGTCCGCTGATGGTGCATTTGAGGCTCTGCAGGTTCTCCAGCAGCATCTCGCCGGCCAGCAGGGAGAAATCCTTCAAGCAACTCCACTCCACTGCACGCACACACAAACACGCAGATAATTGGTTCATTTGTCCTCAGATTCCAAATCAATAGTTCTCCCCCCCAAAACGAGGAGGAGGTCATTAACCTTGTGATTGCTCTGCTTCAGGCCATCAGGATAACTAAATGACACAAACTGTCCCACATGTGCACACACACACACCTGCACGTGGGCTTTTCCAAAAAACAAAACAAAACCCAAAACATTTGTTTTGTAAACGGGCACGCCCACCCCCTAGCCCCGCTCCTACCTCGGTACTTGGTGACGACGGCGTGTGAGTGGAGGCCGTGCGGCTCCTGGAAGGTGACGGTCAGCGTGGAGATGCTGCTGACGCTCAGGCGCACCAACGTGGGGGCTTCAGGGCGCCCTAAGCAACAACAACAACTTTCAACAACAACAAGTGAAAAAATAAACAGATAGAAAAAATACAATTTAAAAATTAAATACAAAAAATATATATAAATGGAAATAAAAACAACAAAATATATATATCCATAAATATATACATAAATAAAAGTAAAAATTAATACAAAATAAAAACAAGATTTATAAAAATATATATATATATATATATATATATATATATATAAAATCAAATGTGTAAATAAATACATAAATCTACATTATAAATAGAATTAAATATCAATCAATACATAAAAAAGCTCTGCTCTCACATTCATTTATTTCTTGCCTTACTTATTTCCAAATAAATGAATAAATAAATTAATAAAAGTGAAAAAATAAACTAGTATAAAATCAAATATATAATTCAATATATATATATATATATATATATATATATATATATATATATATATATATATATATATATATATATATATATATGTATATATATATATATATATATCGATTCAATAGGCAGCCGAATCGATTTTTTTAACATCCATTTTTGATGGAAAAATATTCAACAAAACGTCTAACTTTCACACCTTAAGCATGGAAGAATGTTATATTAATGGAACATTGAGCCTTAATATTTTATTTCAATGCTGTTCAAACATGAAAAATGTTGTTAAACCTGTTTGTTACCTACAGTGGCTCACAGTTATAAGATAATAATACATTTTCATACAAATCTCACAGTGTACATGTACTGTATAATGTAACTGAATGGTATTGTATAAATTTGGGTAAAAAATAATGCAACAATCGACTTGTAAATTCGTATCGGGATTAATCGGTATCGAATCGAATTGTGACCTATGAATCGTGATACGGATCGAATCGTCAGGTACTAAGCAATTCACACCCCTCATATATATATATATATATATATATATATATATATATATATATATATATATATATATTTATTTTTTTTGCTCTTTTTATTATCATTTATATTTATTTTTTGGGATATATTTTTCACATTATATTTTTTATATCCGTTTTTATCTTTACTTTTACTCATTTATTTATTTAGTCAGGTATTGATTTAGAATTTTGTCAATTTTGGTCCTCCATAACAATGGAGTGAGGTGATGTTTGTGCTTGTTTTGTATTTTTGGGTCTCACGTGCTTGCTGGAACACATCGGTCATGCGCTTGTAGAGGTCACATCGCCACTCCCAGGCCCTCAGCTGCTTGTCCTTGTGACACGCCTCCGGCGACAGGCCGTCCCGCTGCGCCCGCGCCGACAGGTCGGCGGCGCTCTGCTCCGCCTCCGCCAGCAGGGCCGCCAGGTGGGCCTCGCGACTCTCCGCGCTCGCGACTGCGACACCGCGCGGGACAAGAAGGAAAAGTTAGCGACAAACCGGGGACGAGGTCGCACGGCTGCTAATTTTTTTTTTTTTTTTTTTGTAATTGGAATTTGTAAGAAATTCTTATGTGATATCATTTTTTATCAAGTGCATACAACACCTACATATAGGAAGCTTTGTGAATGATGACATCACAAAAAAAAAACAAAAAGAAAAAAAAAACAAAAAAAACAAAAGAATCAATATCAAATGTATTTTCCATTTCAAGCCCAGTTTTGATTCATGAAACCATGAATTTTTTTTATATATATTATTTTCCCATAAATTCTTAAGAACATCCGAATTTTAACCCCTTAAAATTCGGATGGTCTCTGGCTATTTTTTTTCAGTTTTCTTGAATTTTGATTAGCCCTGCGATTGGTTGGCAACCAGTCCAGGGTGTCCCCCGCCTACTACCCAGAGCCAGCTGAGATAGGCGCCAGCAGCCCCCGCGACCCTTGTGAGGAATAAGCGGTCAAGAAAATGGATGGATGGATGGATGAATTTTGATTATTATTTTGGTGTTTTTAATTGTTTTCCTTTAATTATTATGTTGTTATTTGGATGGACTGAATCCTGAATTCTGTTTTCATGAATTTAAAAGTATTTTCTTAAATTTATGAAAACACCTGACTTGTTGCAATTTAGGACAATTCAGAATGCTTTTCATTCATATTTACAATTATTGAATTAGATGATGAAACTCTGTTCATCTCATCCTTGCAATGTTTGTGTAACACTTAAGTTATTATAATATGTTTTACTTTCATTAATAAAACTAAATCATTTGACCGGTTACGGTTGCAAATTTTATTTTAGAACTTCATATTTGTGGAGTTTTTAATCATGTACTTCTTACATTTAAGAAGAATTGACATGCTATAATTAATGGATGTCGGATTGAAGTGAATCGAATCGTAAAAAAATCCAAATGGAATCGATTGGGGAAATTAAATATCAATACCCAGCCCTAAGTAAAATCACGTCATAAGTTTATTATTTACTAAAGAACATCTTCAGACATTCATTTCACACTTATCTTTTTCATTCATATTTACAATTATTGAATTAGATGATGAAACTATTTTCATCTCATCCTTGCAATATTTGTGCAACACTTGAAAGTTTTTATAATATGTGTTATTTTCATTAATAAGCAAAATCATTTGACCGGTTAACTGCCTCAGCAAATTTTATTTTCAAACTTATTTGTGGAGTTTTTAATCATGTACTTTTGACATTTAAGAAGAATTGATATGCCATAATTAATGGATATCGGATTGAAGTGAAGTGAATGGAATCGATTGAAGAAATTAGATATCAATGCCCACCCCCAAGTGAAATCACGTCATAAGTTTATTATTTCACTAAAGAAGACCTTCAGACATACATTTCGCATTTATGATTTACAATTTATTAAATATTTGGCAGATTTAATTATGATGATAACTCAAGGTTGTAGGAATAAAAAAACCTTTTTCATCTCCGATTAGCTTACGAAGTTGGTGAAAAATGTTGCAAGTGAAAGGAAAATATTCATTTCCGATTCATTTGAGCACATTTCTGAGCAGGCCTATTTTTGCTTTTCAAGGTTTGACGTCGATCTGCGTCGATACTCACAGTGCGGCCCCTCACTGGCACCGGCCCTGAGCAGCATCCTGGCGATGGGGGCGTCGCCCGTCATGACGGCCACGTCGAGCGGCGTCAGGCCTTGCTCGTTGGCCGCGTTCACGTCCAGCTCGTCCGACGGCAGCCGGCGCAGCAGCGTCTGCACCGCCGCCGCGTCCTGCTGCTCCACCGCCTCAAACAGACACCAGCCCACCTGCATGGTCTGCACAGCATGTTGTTGTTATTATTATTATGATGATGATTATTATCATTTTGGGAATTTTTACATTTGAGTTCATTTTCATTTTGTTTTGTTTTTGAAATGGAGTTACTTTTCATTTTGTTTTCCATGTGGTTCTGTTAGTTTTTTTTAAATTAGTTTTAGTGATTTAATAAATGCTTCGTTTTAGGTAGTTTCAGTATTAGTTTTAGTTTTTTTTAATGTGCACAATATTTAAAAAAATAGCATGGGAGTGACATCATCTGAAGGTGCTTTTCTATTGGCTGCTGCTAGATGACATCACTTCCGTGTGACGCACTTATTCCAGTTAATATCAAAATTAATTGACTTCAAATCACATTTCAAATCATCCCCAAAGGCTCATGCATTAAATTAATTTCCTAAGACTAAAATGAAAGACATTTTTGCTATCATTATAGTTACTTTTAGTTAATATTGTAAACATAAAATGTATTTTCAGTTATATATATATATATATATATATATATATATTATTTTTTTAGTTAGTTAGTTTTAATTTATTTTCCGTGTGGCTTTGTTAGTTGTTATTAGTTTTAGTTATTTGATAAATGCTTAGTTTTAGTTTAGATTTAGTTAGCTTTAGTATTAGTTTTTTTTTTTTTTTAATGTTTTATACTTGTGCGCAATATTTTCAAAAACAGCATGCAGCAACATCATCTGAAGGTGCTTTTCTATTGGCTGCTGCTTGATGACGTCACTTCTGTGTGACAGACTTTAAATGTACTTTAAATCACATTTCAAATCATCCCCAAAGGCTCATGCATTCAATTAATTACCAAAGACTAAAACAAAGGACATTTTTTTGCTATCATTCTAGTTAGTTTTCTAAACATAAAACGTAGTTTGTTAGTTTTTTTTCTAAAAATCATTTTGTTTTTATTTGATTTTGTTAATGAAATTGTTTTTGGAATTTTAGTTTATTTCTTAATTTTTAGTGAACTCATTTGCACACGTCGTCCACCATTCGTGACACGAGCGTCTTTCGCGTCTCGCGACGTTGGACTCGCTAGCGTGACGCATCAAGTGGGTGACGTGTCATCGAGCTGGCGCGGAAGATGTCAAACATTTGCTCGGACGAGGCCGCAGCGCAGATGCGACGGTGACGATGAGGAGGGTGAGACTTCCTGCCAAGACCAAATGCTCTCCCAGTCATTTGCTCCATCACCGTCCCCGCCCCCTCAAAAAAAGTGAATCTCTTTACCCTTTTTTTTCCACCCTCAAACTGGTTATCAAAATGTACAGTTCATTTTGCATCTTTCTCAATTTTTTATTTTATTTTATTGCATAATTTCATAAACAATAAAATAAAAAAACACTAGGAAAATTGTATTTTCTTTATTATAAAATCGCTTCATTAATTATAATTAATTTTCAAATTCAATTAAAAAATATCAATTTTAAAACAGAAAATGTTTTTTTAATGTCATTAGTAAAATAATTTAACAGTTTCTATTCATTGTAGCCTAAATACAAAAAAGTTTTTTTTTTTTTAAATCATTACAATTACAATTATTTTTAAATTCTTAAACAATTAGCTAATTAGTAGATTAATTGTAAATTATAGAATAAAAATATTAGTGCAACAAACATTTTCATGTCCATTCAATTCAATGTAATTTTTATTTTGACTCCAACAATCATTTTTTAAAATAATTTTAAGTTTCTATTCATTGTAGCCCGAATACAAAAAAAGTTTTTTTTCTTTTTCTTTTTTAAACATTATGACAATTATTTTTAAATTCTTACACATTTAGCTAATTAGTAGATGTCAATTATAGAATGAAAAATATTAGTGCAACAAACATTTTCATGTACATTCAATTCAATTTAATTTTTATTTATTTTGACTACAACAATCATTTTTTTTATATATAATTTTAAGGTTCTATTCATTGTAGCCTGAATACAAACATATATATATATATATATATATATATATATATATATATATTTAAATCATTATGACAATAATTTTTTAATTGTTACACATTTGTTAATCAGTAGACTGACTAAGCTTTGTAACCTGAATTAAAAAACTTTTTTTTTTTTTTTTATAATTATGAAATTTTTTTTTAATGCTTACACATTTAGCTAATTAGTAGACTGATTGTAAATTATAAAATAAAAACATTCATGGAACAAACACATTTTCATTTACATTCAATTCAATTAAATTTTTATTTATTTTGACTCCAAAAATCATTTTTTTTAAATAATTTTTAGTTTCTATTCATTGTAGCCAGAATACAAAAAAAAGTTTTTAAAAATCATTATTAGAATTATTTTTAAATTGTTACACATTTAGCTAATTCGTGGACTGATTTTAAAATATAGAATAAAAATATTAGTGGCATAAACACATTTTCATGCACATTTAATTCAATGTAATTTTTATTTGAATCTCCAACAATCTTTTTTTTTTTTTTAAATATTTTATTTTATTTATTTTATTAATTTATTTATTAAACTGATTTGTTAGGCAAGTTATAAACAGAATATGTCGCGTGGTAGGTCTCAATGCTGAGAAAAGATGAATGATGAATAGCAATACAAAAAAGTTCCACAGGGTTCAATTTTTTTTTTGCACTTTTGTATGAATGAGCTGCCTGTAATATTGTAATAATATTATTGTCATATTTTTTGCATTCATTTTCCCCTAACAAAAAAAAAATAGCTTCATTAAAACAGATTTAGTCATTCTTATTCATTTGTGTCAGTAAATAATTTCTGAATTGGTTGACTGTAAATAATAAACCAAATTAAAGAGCACTTCAAATCAATTGTGCATCATTTGGAGCGAACGTATGAAACGTTTGAATGAAGTTGGGCCGTGGCTGGATGACGTCACATCCCGCCGACGAAAAACAGCCGCAGGCATCCGATTGGAGATTGAATCACGGACGCGACCAATGAGGGAACAGCGAGTTCAGGCAGACCAGACATCCAATTAGCCAGCTGGCAAACCGCATTTTTATTGATCCCGCCGTGACAAACGGACGGATGCGATTCCTCGCCGTCGCCTTAGCAACGTGTTTTTTACCATCGAAATAAAGTTGGGAGGCCTCTGCCTCCTAAAAAAAGAAAAAGAAAAAAAGAATCATATTAATAATGTGGACCAGCAGCGTCAAAATGAGTATTACGCTGATTAAAGCCTTGACTGAATTTATTCCTACTTGGAATGTGTTCAGCTGTTGCTTAGAAACAAAATTGTTTCTTTTATACTCCAGCACGTCTGCTTTCACACAAAAAAAGAAAAGGAAGGAATATTATATACTTGTTACAGCTTTTTTTTACAATCGTAAAATAAGCAAGTGTGTTGTGAGGTGGTGGCAAGAAAAAAAAAAAAAGTGTCATTTTGATTGGGGCAGCCATTTGGAAGAAGGTCATGCTTGATAGTTTGTCAAACTGCGACAAGCTCAACTTGGACATTTTGGTTTTTTTGTGCCGTCAAATGTGAGCGGAGTATCGGCGTCAAAGTTGCAGAATTACTTGGAGCATCCTCGGAAAGTTTGAAGAACGTCAGTGCGATAAATTAAACCATTTTACAAACTTTCATTCTAGTTAGTTTTTATGGCGTTTTTTTCTTTTTTTAAGTATTCTTTTTAATAGTTTTTTTTGTTTGTTTTTCGTTTAGTTTTCTATTTTTTTAAGTAGTTCATATATATATATATATATATATATATATATATATATATATATATATATATATATATGAATTCAATTACCACTGATTGTCACATCCACCGAAGTGGGGTGAAATTTGTTCTCCGCATTTAACCCATGTCCTGGGGGAGCGGTGAGCAGCAGCAGGGGCAGCGCTCGGGAATCATTCTTGGTGATCTAACGCCCCAATTCCAACCCTTAATGCTGAGTGTTAAGCAGGGAGGCAATTGGGTCCCATTTTTATAGTCTTTGGTATGACCCAGCCGGGGGATTGAACCCACGACCTCCCAGTCTCAGGGTGGACACCACTAGACCACTGAGCTGGTATATGAAGGTATGAAGGTCACGGTACGATAATTATCACGATATTGTGGGGAGGCTATTGTTAGTTTGAGTTATTTCCTTAGTTTTTGTTAACTATAACAATCTTGATGTACAGTGTTCCCTCGTTTTCCGCGGGTATTGGGTTCCAAACAAAAAAATAGCCACAATAGATGAAATCCGCCAAGTCGTTAGCTTTATGTTTTACATTAATTATAAATATTTTAAGGCCCTAAAACCCCTCACCACACACTTTATACATTTCTCATCAAGGCGTTTACTTTTTCTCACATTTTTCTCTTGTTTAATCATTCTCAATCTTCAAACCTTCAGAAATTTGATCAAATTGGTACATTCCTGTAAAAAAATGAATGCAAAATTGCACAAAAAAAAAAAAAAGTGAACCGCGTTTTAGTGAGGGAACACTGTAAATACACTTTGGAGGACATTTATATCGTAAAAAGATGCTTCACAATTGTCTAAACAGGAAGTCAACTACATCGCTTTGAAGCAGCCATTTTGTGACGAAATAACACGTTACTGTCCCTTTTTTTGTTCTGTCGTTTTCCACCATGTTAAGGTTGTTTGAAAGGCGCGACAGAATGTGAATTGTGAGTTGTCGCGATGGCTTTTGCGACGTCTCACCGAGGTCTTGCGAAGGCGGTCGCTCTTGCCGAAGAAGTGGGCGTCTTCGAAAGAAGACGTGCTCCCTCGCAGCTTCTCTGACAGGTTGCGGTAAAGGCGCTTGGCGGCGTTGGGGGAGGCCGGCCCTCCCGGGACCTTCTTGGCTTGCGACAACTGCAAGTTCTGCATCTGCTGGGTCATCGCAGCCGGCAGGCGTCTTGAAAAAAAAAAAAAAAGAAGAAGCACACAAGGTTAACGACGACGTTTCAGTTTGTTGACAACCGCGCTCCATATTCACTCTCGACTGCAACTGCACAATATTCACAAATGAAAAAGATGTTGAGCTGCTGGAGCCTATCTCAGCTGGCTCTGGGCAATAGGCGGGGAACACCCTGGACTGGTTGCCAGCCAATTGCAGTAGGATAGACATGTCTGAACAATTTGGTGACATCGGGGTGACTTCTCCCCACCCCCCAAAGAATCTTGGAAATTGTCATCCAACACGGGTGCCTCTAAATGACTTTTGTGTGGCCGCCCCAGAATTTTTATTTATTACTTTTATTTATTTATTTATTTATTATGATTATGATTATTATTATTATTATTACTATTACTACTATTACTATTACTACTATTAATATTATTATTATTACTAAAATGGTCATCCAACACGGTTGCCTCTGAATGACTTTTGTGTGGCTGCCCATGAGTTTTATTTATTACTATTATTTATTTATTTATTTATTTATTTTTGTATTTATTTATGTATTTGTATATGTATTTTTATTTACTATTACTATTATTACTATTATATTATTACTATTATTATTACTATTATTATTATTATTATTAATTATTATTATTATTATTATTATTATTATTACTAAAATGGTCATCCAACACGGTTGCCTCTGAATGACTTTTGTGTGGCTGCCCATGAGTTTTATTTATTACTATTATTTATTTATTTATTTATTATGATTATGATGATTATTATTATTATTACTATTACTACTATTACTATTACTACTATTAATATTATTATTATTACTAAAATGGTCATCCAACACGGTTGCCTCTGAATGACTTTTGTGTGGCTGCCCATGAGTTTTATTTATTACTATTATTTATTTATTTATTTATTTATTTATTTTTGTATGTATTTATGTATTTGTATATGTATTTTTCTTTACTATTACTATTATTACTATTATATTATTATTATTATTATTAATTATTATTATTATTATTATTATTACTGAAATGGTCATCCAACACAGGTGCCTCTGATTGACTTTTGTGTGGTCACCCATTAATTTTTATTTATTATATATTATTATTATTATTTTTTTTTTATTCATTTATGTATTTATTTATGTATTATTATTATTATTATTATTATTATTATTATTATTATTAATATTATTCCTCGGACTTCAAAAGGAATCTCCGAGGAATGGAATTACTGGCAATTGCTTCTCCAAAAGAGACTTGAACTCTCCAGGCAAGCTGAGGCCTTCAAAAAAATAAATAAATAAAATAAAAATCTGATTGAAGGTTCAGAGGGCGACTAATCAATAACGGATTGTTCATTCTTCAACACGTTCAAAGAGCATTTTCTCGTTGTTTGGCTTCGGGACGAGCCGGCGAGGTGGGATGCCTCACTTGAGCTTTCAAAGTCTGTCACGTCCGTCACGTTGAAGCGATGCTGCTGCCGCTGCTGCTGCTGGTAACCGTGGCAACAGCAGCCATGCCGGCGGGCCACTCGACTGTGAACGCCAAGCGCGTCTTTGACTAGCAAGTAACGCGCTAAACGCTCTGACGGCGCCGCAGAATCGGCGTCGTCCAGGGAGTGACGCGACAGAAAATTGGAACACGCTCTCGTTTGTTGCACAAATTCAACTCATGTGACTTTATTGTCATATTAACACTCATTTTTGTTATAACCCCGCAACTTTATTCAGGGCAATAATATTAATACTGTATAAATATGCACTAAAATCTTGCCAATAATCGGAAAAACTCGATTGATCGCCAGGCACACAATCTGCTGCATGACAATCCGATCGATTGGCCACAGACCATGATCATAAAGGATAAAAAATTTGCATAGATTTTTTAAAAAATCTGATTTGTCAATTCAATAAAAAATAATGACTGACAGATTTATCAATTATTAGAAATACAGGATGAAAAATTAGCATAGAATATTTTTTCTTAATTTGATTTGTCAATTAATTAGAAAAAATGACAGATTTATCGATTATTAAAAATAATTGTCAGTGAGCAGCTGTAACATTTCAAATGTGCAGCCAATCCATGTAATCGGTAGCTGATCGGAAAACGCCCCTTTTGCAAAATTTCGGCCGAAACCGCATCGCACTAGCGATGACATCTTTCGTCACCTGAACTGGTCGCCGGTGCGCTCACCTGTCGAGGCTTCGTGAGGTGCGGGGGATTCCCGTGTACAAGTTGAGGTCCTTGATCAGAGCATCGCCGGCGGCCGCGCGCTGGCTCCGCCTCTCGGCCAATCGGGAGAGCTTGCTGTCCGACCTGCTGACAAAAAAAACGCACGGCGACCATCGTCAGCATCGCTTTTCCATTGGCAGGACGCGGGTGAGCTGTAGCCAATCGTAGCTGACTTAGTAGCAAAAGGATTGGTCGCCAGCCAATCTCCAATCACACAAAGAGAGATGACCATTCATCCATAACCGCGTCAAGCTGGCAAGGTCTGGTGAATGCGTCGCAACCTCATCGATGACAGGTGGACGACACCTGGGAATGGTCGCCGGCCAATCTCACCTGGCACAAAGATGACCATTCACACCCGCAATCGCTAAATGCAGCAAAATCAGGCGCATGGGTGTCATGCAACAACAGTGACAGGTGCACCACACCCGGGATTGGTTGCCCCTACATTCAAATATTCAAATATACCCAGGAGTGGTCGCCGGTCAATCTCAGGTGGCACAGACAAAGACGAACATTGACACCCGCAATTGCACAGCGTGCAAAACGCAGCAAAGTCAGGTGAGTGAGTGTTGCGCAACATCAGTGACAGGTGCACCACAACCGGGATTGGTCACCTCTACATTCAAATATAACCGAGAACAGTTGCCGGTCAATCTCAGGTGACACAGAGAAAGATAACCATTCACACCCATAATTGGGTGTCGTGCAACATCAGTGACAGGTGCACCCCGCCCAGGATTGGTCGCCTCTCAAACCATCATGTTGTTGCGATGACCATTCACACCCGCAATTGCACAGAGCGCAAAACACAACAAAATCAGATCAGTGAGTTTCGTGCAACATCAGTGACAGTTGGACCAGACCCGGGATTGGTCGTCTCTACATTCAAATATACCCGGGACTGGTCGCCAGTCAATCTCAGGTGGTACAGACACTCACACCCACAATCATTCACACTCACGGTCGCACAACGTAACAAAATCAGGTGTGTGAGTGTTGTGCGATATCAGGGACAGGTGCACTACACCCATGATTGGCCGCTTCCACATTCAAATATTCCCGCAAATGGTCGCTGGTCAATCTCAGGTAGCACAGACAAATACCGTTCACACCTACAATTGCCCAGAGTAGAAAATGAATCAAAACCAGGGCAGTGAGTGTTGTGCGACAACAGTGACAGGTGCACCACACCCGGGATTGGTCGCCACTCAGCCTCCAGACAGAGACAGACAGACGAGAACACCATTCATATGGATCAAGTGGATAATGAAGCTGCATTCCCTGCACCAAAATCAGACAAACATTACCAGTGAAAGGCTGGAGATACCCTGGACTGGTCGCAGGTCAATCTCAGGTGGCACAGGCAAATAGGACCATTAACACCCGCAATTGCACATTCATATTGATCAAGGGGATATTTAAGCTGCACTCCCTGCAACAAAATCATACAAGTGTGCCACAATGTTACCAGTGAAAGGCTGACGACAACCTGGACTGGTCGCTGGTCAATCATAGGCAAAGATGACCATTCACACCCGCAATTGTCCAAAACGCAGCAAAGTCAGGTGAGTGAATGTCATGCAACATCAGTGACAGGTGCACCACAACCGGGATTGGTCGCCTCTGCATTCAAATATACCCGGGACTGGTTACTGGTCAATCTCAGGTGCCAAAGACAAAGATAACCATTCACACCCACAAGTGGGTGTCATGTAAAATCAGTGACAGGTGCACCGCACCTGGGATTGGTCGCCACACAACCTCCAGACAGAGACAGACAGAAGACCATTCATGTCGATCAAGTGGAAAATGAAGCTGCATTCCCTGCACCAAAATCAGACAAACGTCACCAGTGAAAGGCTGGCGACACCCTGGACTGGTCGCCAGTCAATCTCTGGGCACATCCAGAGACATTCGAATATTTTCAGATGGCACTTTAAAGTTGTGCAAGAGCTTGCTTCAAGCATTTTTTTGCTGCTTGGGAATCTTCCAAATTTAAAGGGAAGAGATGAAATGAGTACTTAGGGGGGAAGTTCAACCCAAAATAGGAAAGTAGTAAAATGCTGCAAAAATATTCACTCAAAGAGCTTTTTTTGTTTTCACAACTCCTGAAAGTCAAATCGTCTTTCTGCCTTTTTTCCCAAATGAAGTCACACATGATTTCACCTCTCGTTACTTCAAGCCACTTTGATCCAAATATTCCTTCAAACGCATTTTCACAAGCGGCAGCAACGTCGATACTCACAGCGGAGGAGAATTTCCTACAGCAGCGCGTCAAGCTCCCGAGCGGACTGCCGGCGCATGTTGGCACGCGGCGGCGGCGGCCGACGGAGCGCCCGCTCGCACGGCCACGCCGCACGTAAAAAAACCGCAGCGGGTGAAGCCGCAGATGTTGGAGGAGGAGAAGACGGACTCGATGAGGCGCCTTTCATATCACACGCACGCGCGCACGAGTGTGTGAGTGGAGGTGGGGCCGAGGCAGAATGGAGAGGGTGAGGATGAGGAGGTGTTGCATGAGCTGATGATGAAGAGGAACATGAAGTACGCCCGGAAGACCGAAAAAAAAATTTTTGAAAAAAAAATGGTCTGATGATGAAAAAGGAGTTGAAGTACGCCCGGAAGACTGAAAAAAAATGTTTAAAAAATGGTCTGATGATGAAGAGGGACATGAAGTACGCCCGGAAGACCGAAAAAAAAAAAAAACATTGAAAAAAAAATGGTCTGATGATGAAAAGGCAGTTGAAGTACGCCCGGAAGCCTGATTTTTTTATTTTTTTTTAAATGGTCTGATGATGAAGAGAGAGATGAAGTACGCCCGGTAGACCGAAAAAAATAAATACATTTAAAAAAACAATGAAAAAAATAATCTGATGATGAAGGGGGAGATGAAGTACGCCCGGAAGACCGAAAACTTTTTTTTTTAAAAATGGTCTGATGATCAAGAGGGACATGAAGTACAACCCGGAAGACCGAAAAATAAATAAATAAATAAAACTGGTCTGATGATGAAGAGGGAAATGAAGTACGCCCGGAAGACTGAAAAAAAAAAAGTTTATAAATGATTTGATGATGAAGAGAGAGATGAAGTATACCCGGAAGCCTGAAAAAAAAAATTTAAAAATGGTCTGATGATAAACAGAGATGAAGTACACCCGGAAGACTGAAAAAAAAGTTTAAAAAATGGTCTGATGATGAAAAGGGAGTTGAAGTACGCCCGGAAGACCGAAAACGTTTTTTAAACGAAAAATAAAAATAAAAATAAAAAAGTATTTTGTTTTTGTTTCACCATTTTGTTGAAAAAAGCATTCAGAAGTATCATTCTTGGCAGAGGATAAAGAATAGATGCCTGCTTCTAGGTTTCTAAAACCACATGGACAAACGGACAAACACTTAGCATTGTAACAAAATGTCATGTATAGAAATGCAAAAGTGTGTCAAACTTGCTTTGTTCTCCCTCTTGAGCGTCAACGAGCATTTAGTTTGTCTCGCAATCACCAAATTCATCCAAGTGGATGCTTGTTAATCCTCTTCATTCATCCACGCTAATTAAAACCACCATTGAACGCCTGCCTGAGGCCCGCATGAGCAGGAGACAGTACAACACTTGATAGCAGGGATTTTTTATTTTTTTTTAAATGATCAAAAAAATGTGTATTTGTAAAATGTTGGGGGGGAAAAAAGTTTGTACTGTGTTTTGTTTTTGTTTTTGTTTTTTGCTGAATGGATTTCTTTTTGTTTTGGCACAAAATTTGTTCCAATTTTGCTAATTTCTCTCTTTTTTTTTTGTTGCAAATATTCCAAGCACGCGAGGCAACATTAAAATCCTTTGCTAACGGCTTCAAACAATTTTCAATTTTGTCAATTCCTGATTAATTCCCAGAAATTCTCCCGTCACGTGTGAGACATTCTTTAAAAAAAAATAAAAAAATCTGTTGTTCTGCCCCGGGCTTGAAGTTTATAAATAATACAAATAAAATAATATAAATAAAATAAAACTAAATAAAAAAATAAAAAAATAATATAAATATAAATAATCTAAATAAATAATAAAAATAAATAATATAAATAAGTAAAATAAATAATATAAATAATATCAATCTAAATAATATATACATAAATAATACAAAAAATAAAATAAATAAATAATATACATGAATTAAATAAATAAATATATAAATAATATACATAAAATAAATAAATAAATAAATAAATAAATAAATAAATAAGTACATAAATAAATAAATAAATAAATAAATAATGATCCTAATTCCCAGGGAAAGTTCCCAAGTTTGTCATAATTTTGCAAACTGATCGTGTCTCGTGACGCCGCGTACGTGTGGCGGCGCATGTGGCAGGAAGCTCGGCACACATCGACGTCCCGAAAGAGACGGCAACAATGCAAACAATGCGGACGGACGGCAGCTTCCCGCCTCCTCCGCTCAGGACATGACGAGCGAGCCGATTGGCTACGTTGTTTCCATGACTCCCATTCAGAGCAACAGGTGAACAAACACATACCGTCTGTGTGCGTGTGTTGGGGTTAGTTTAAAGGCATTCCAATGGAAATATTTCAATAATATAGACATAAACACACACACACCAAAATGACACTTGAACCTACGTGAAAAATAAATACATGAATAATATGTCCTTGCACATCGCCGTTTATTACTATGTAGCTTTTTTCTTTTATTTATTTTTTTTTTTTTTTATACCTTTAATTTGCTGCACCGCATGGTAGCTAGTGTTTGTTGACCTTAAATGCAATCGCTAGTGTGCTAATGCTAATCACGATTGCTAACCATATAGCATAGGCTAATTTTGTTGCTGTTCTATAATGCATTTGTACAGAACACAATGATATCCACTCAATTCAACTCATATTTAGTGGATTAAGAATAAATAAATACGTAAAATAATTAGTTAATTAATTACATTTGTAGGAGGAGGAATTATTTTAATGATTTGATGGAATAATTGATAGGGTCATCAATTTGAAAAAGATTCAATAGTGACAGCCCTGCTGGCAATCTTACTCCAGACACGCACACTCAAAAGTGATCATCATCATCATCATCATCATCATCATCATCATCATGTCGGTCGTTGTCCCCGACAACATGTTACGCACGCGGCAACCAAGTCACGATTGTGCAGCAAAGCACATGTCGAGCCGACGTTAATGGACGACGGGCCAGCATGTGGGCGGGAGTTTTTTTTTTTTTTTTTTTTTTTTTAAAAACGGCACTTTTGGGAACATGCGCGCAACAAGCGAGGAAATGACTCACATTAATCAAAGGCGGCGGGGGCATTAGCGCCTCCCCGGGTGTCGCACGGTTCCGACACCGACCCGAATGTCACGCCGCCGCCGTGCCGACTGGCACTCCGGGGACAGCCCAGTCGCTCGCCGGCTTCTCGTAACGACCAACTGCTAATTACCCTCCCAAAACCTCACAAGCGGATCGCCGGCCTCGGAACGGATCGTCGAGATTGGCAAACGCGAACAAAGCGTACGGCCTGTCGAAAATGACCATAATCGGGCACAGTTTGAGGAGCTACCCATCGAAGAAGGCAACAGTGGTACGAGTGGTCAATTAAAACCATAAATGTACATATAATCAGGCTGGCAATTATGGCATTATGGGAAAAACAATAATCACAATTTATTTATTTATTTATTTATTTATTTGTATATTTATTTATTTATTCATTTAATATTTATTAGTTGATCATTTAATTATGATTATATTAATATTATTATTATTTATTTTATTTTGTCAATACTTGAACACAATTATTCAAACATTTTTTTTTTTTTTGGTACAAAACAAGAAAATGTTTAAACATTTTAAAAATATTAAGACCAATTTAAAAAAAAAAAATTGAAACACCATAATGTTGTTGTTGTTGTTGTTATTATTATTATTATTATTATTATTATTATTATTATTATTATTTTAATTTGGCAATAATTGAAATCACGATTATTATTATTTTATTAATTTAAGCATTTAAAAATATTAAGACCAATTAAAAAAAAATCAAAAATAGAAACACCATAATTATGTAAGCTATTTTTGGACCAAACAGAATTTATAATAGTATATATTTGACTTGACTGTAATAATATTTATTTATTTAGTAAATATTATTTTATTATTTTATTAGTATTATTATTTTTTTATTTTATTTTGGCAATAATTGAAATCACGATTATTCAAACAATTATTATTTATTTTTTGGTACAAAACAAGAAAATGTTTCAGCATTTAAAATTATTAAGACCAATTTAAAAAAAATAGAAAAAACATGATTATGTAAGTTATTTTTGGACCAAACAGAATTTGTAATATATATTTTTGACTTGACCATGACAATCTTTCTTTATTTATTTATTTAGTTTGGCAAAAACTTGAAGTTGGACTGCAGCTTGTAGGACAATTTTTTGGTACAAAACAAAAAAATGTTTAAACGTAAAAAACATAAAAAAAAAATTCAAATTCTAGTCAAATAAAATTCTTTGAAACACTATAATTACGCAAGTTTATTTTAGATGAAACAATTTATTAAATTGATTAAAGTGATTTTAAAATTTAAAAAAATGTGCAAATGTATAAATTTAAACAACTCCAAAATTAGCTTTACTAATCTTTTTTTTTTTTTTTACGATTAAGCTGATTTTGTAATTGTGGAGTGTAATAATTGTAATTGAATTTTCGATTAATTGCACAGCCCTACTTTGGTCAAACGATTATCAAAAATCGAGTTCCGTAATTAATTAATCTGTCAATTATTTTTTTTGATGAATGAATTTGGATAACAAATTAAAGTTTGAATTTCCATCTCTTTTTTTCATTATTTTAAATACACAGGGCACAAACATTATTGTGATTTAGTGACTGGTTTGGTCTGCAACGTGAGGAAAATTGAAACAAAAAAACAAAAAAAAAAAAAAAGGGTAAATATTTTTTTTATATTTCTTTTGTGATAATATTGAAATGATAGAATATTTACTGTTGAGGAGCTGAAATTCCGAGAATTTGGACAATTTTAGAAAAAGAAAAAAAAAGATACCTAAAAAATTAATCAATTGTCAAAATAATTAGCCATAAATTTGATTAGTTTTGGATTAATCAATTAATTGTGGTGCCTCCAGTGTTTGTATCATGACATATTTGTACGTTTTCATCCCGATTTTCTTTTTGAACGGCTTACTTGATTGCGCAAGTCCTAGCTTGACGTTCGGTCGCTCAGCTTGAAGACGAAAAGGCACAAAAAAAAATAATAATAATAACACGATTGACTTGACGAAGGGACCAAAAGCGTCAGTTTTGACGCGTTCGCTCAAACACTCCAGTGCCGTACCTTGCGTTGCATCCATCGCCATGGCAACAAGTAGCCCGAGACTGTATTAGATTTAATGGCTACCTTGGGCGTGTGTTGTGAGGATGGTGGAGTGCGGCTGACAATGAGCGCAATTGTCAAGCGGCGTTTACGGGGAGAAAAGAGGAAGGGGGGAGGGGGGGAGTTGTTACTGAAAATCACATCCTTGATACGTGCAGTCGGCCGAGTGGCGATGACACAACGGCCGGAACGCGACGCATTTCAAGCCGACGTGTCATTGAGTTTTGCCTCCCAACTAAATGGGACACTTGGTTAGGGACGCCAGCACAAAAGTGTGTCCCACTGGCCCAAACATGACAAGCTCCGTCCTTTAGTTCAGCATTTTCACGAGCAAAAAGCCCTGGAATATTCATTTTGCCCTTTTGTCCTAAAATTGCTGCATTTATGTTTTTAGTCACTGAGCTCATTAAATCATTTTTTTTGGGTAAGCTATACAAGAAAAAAATAAAATTGCATAACAATCATTTAAAACATTATAGCATTATTATTATTATCTAAATGTTCATATTATTATGTATTAATGTATCTCATTTAGAAACGGGATATTTAAAATATATGAAATTATTAAGCATTTTTTGTTGGGCTGAGTATTGAATAATCACATGATTGACCTCCTGGCCAGCAGTGGGCGCTGTGCGTGTGATTCACATTGTATGTAAGCTTCATTTGTTGATAAATAAATGTTTAAAAAATAAATAATTAATAATAATAAATAAATAAATAAATAAAATAATAAGTACAAAAACTGTCAACAGGTGCTCATTATTATTTGTGCATTATTTCTCTACTTTTACTACATCGACGTGAAAGCATTGAAATCAATATCAAATTGAATTGCAAGCAAATAATCGGAATTGGCTAATTAAATACATTACAAAATATAAGTACTTTAGTATTAACATAAACTGCACACATTTGCAATCACTTTTATGTATTTTTATTTTATTAATTTGTATTATTTCTTTTCTATTTTATTTATGTTCTATTTATGTATTTGTAGTATATATGATATTTTTATTATTTATTTATTTAATGTATTTATTTTAAATTAACTAAAGACTTGAAAGGGAGGTGTGAATGTGAGTGTGAATTTTCATCCGTCTGTGCCCGGTCACAGACCGGCAAGTAGTCCGCTCTATGGTCTACCTGACCCGTCAGCCAAAGTCAGCTGGGACTGGCTCACCTGAAAGCGACCCTGATTGGGAAAAGTGCTACGGATGCAACTGCCGTGTCAAGAAGATAGGAGAAGAAAGAAGAAGAAGAAGAAGAGTAGAAGTGGTAATCAAGACTTACTTCTTTCTGAAGTCGAATCTACTCGGTGTTCCCAGACTCTGCAGAAGGAGACAAAAGAGAGAAAGATCAGAAGGGATGCTGGAATCGCATTTATCGGTTTTTAAAGTCACAGTTCCACAAATTTCCGTCAGCCATGGCGGTAGAGGCTCATGCAGCTTTAGTAAAGCTACGACAATTAGCGAGACTACAATGAATATAGTCAATAGCACAGACTTGCTAGGAAGGCAGCTAACTAGCTGAGCAGCTAATTAGCATGGCTAACGCGTTTGTTTCCGCTCTGACAGCACTTTGAGTTCTACCACATTGATTTAACATCATCGTTTATTGTTATAATTTGTTTACTGGTTTGGTCAGTAACGTGCCACAAAAGTACCGCTGGATTCTTCATAGAATCTCACACTGGTTTGTTTTTATCTATAAATGTCTGATTGGGCTCCTCCCTTCTTACCTTTGTGTTTATTTACATCAACAACAACAACAACAGCATTATGGTTTGTGCTCTCAAAAAAAAAAAAAAAAAATCTGCAAATGACAGTTCCTAGGGTAAGAACAGAATGGGGAAAATGCCACGGAAGAGGCGGGACTTCCGACTTCCGTGTCGGACAACTGACAGACATGCTACACACGCGCACCCGTCGACGGGAACGAACGCGCAACAGCGGGGCACGAAATGAGAAGCACGAGTATTGGGACGCGGCCCGCAAGTCGCGAACCGGAATCGAAACTGATGTGCAAAAAAAACAGTCCCGCCTCTTCCGTGGCATATACCCCATTGGGATAGACAGACAGCTTTCAAATATTCTGCTCCCTTTTCATGGAATATTTTACAAAAGGATTTGAACCTGCTTGAACATATTACGCTTGGAGCGTTCAAGACTATTGCAAAGGAGCGTGGAAAAAAAAATTGTAGGTTATCATACATTTGCTTGCAATGAAGAACTGCTTTGCTCTGCTCCACACTCACATTCACATGTGCTCGTGATATGTGATCTGAACAGAAGACGAGTCAAGAAGTACAAGAAGCAGAACATCGAACGCAGCACACTGGTTCGAGCTACAGAGTTGCAAACTTGACCACACGTACTCAGCAATCGTCCACTCACATGCACACACACATAAACAAACAAGTACACTGTGTTCCAACTCTGTTTTGCATTTGCATTTTTTAAGGTTGGAACACTTATGGAACTAGGGACGTGCAAACCAAATAAAAGGAGAGGGTGAGGAGAGGATTTTTTTGCTGAAATGAATTGGATCAGTCAGTTCCTCTTTGAACGGAGTGTCTTCTCTCCTTTTTGTTGTGTTTCATAAATGTCAAGCAGGTAAACGAAAAAATGCGACTGGGCGATGGACGATGCGACTGATTTTAAAGTTTGAGCTAATTGGTTGAATGTATTGATATGATGAGAATTTGTGGAAATGATCAGCGGACAATATTCACCATGGAGAGGTGGAAATTCTGAAGATTCTGGACAACTGTAGGTCTCGAAACAATGAATCAGTTATCAAAAATAATTATTTTGATTATCGATTAGTTGTCGATTAATCGTTGCACCGCCAGTTTAAAAATAGAATGTGCCATACAGTCTAGAAAAAAAAACATTTGTAGGGAGGGTTACAAGAGGATATTCCTAAATGTTGGAATTGACGTTTTGCGTGGGCGGAGTTAGCGCATTCGAAAATAGAGTCACAAGAGTGGTTGGTAAAATCGTAAAGTAGGCAACACAGAAGATTCCAAATATAAAATATAAAACAAAACAAAAAAAGACTTTTGAGTTTGAGAACTTCTTATCCAGTCACGGCGAGGACAAAAAAAAAAAAAAGGTTGAGTTCATCTCGAGCTCCGCCGGGAGATGAGCGTCTTATTCAGAACAATTTGATACAATTATGGATAAAGAACTTTCTGTCCTCGAATGTGTCTTGCAGCAGCAGGTACTTGCTCCGCGGCAAAAAAAAAAAGTACAAACGCTGAGATGACTGTTCGACTCGGGTCAATTTGGCCGCCAAACGGCGCCGAGCGGGATGTTCCGACGCCGAGATTAGCGCTCGACCCGCAGGTGCCACCGCGCCGCATGCTAATCGGTCATTTGCTCGCAGGGTGTCGCAAAAAGATCGGCAGGTGTGCTGCGGGAAATGACCCCCAATTTCACTTCATTTGGTTCGGGGAATTGATTGTTGGTTGATAGTGAATCCCGAAAAGCATGGCGGATCACCGCGCACACACAGGAACACGCCCTCGATTTTTTTTTTGGCTCAGCAAGCAACCAAGCGAGCAAAACTACTTTCAAAATCACTGATATACAATAAGACTAGAGGCGCAATGATTAATCGAGAATTATTTTTGATAATCGATGAATCATCTTCGATTTTTCGGTCCCTATTTTTTATTTTTTTATTTTTTTTGAAATTGTAAATGGTCCAAATGCACGAAATTGCAGCGCCTCAGCAGTAAATATTTTCCGATATCCGTTGTCCTCCATGATTGAATGAAAATAAAACATTTGCTTTTACTTCGGGAAACATTTATCAACATTTTTTTGCTACAGATGTGACATTTTGTAATGTTATGGACCAAACCAGTACGTCAATCATAAATCATTTATTTGAATTTCAATTTGAAATAATGTCATGTTTTGTTTTATTTTATTTATTTATTTTTAACTAAAGGGACGGAAATTAACTAATTTGCTGCCAAAAACGTAGAAACACGTTCTATTTTAAATACTGTCCTGGTTCCAAAAACATATTTATATGTTTGTTTGTTTTTTACGCTACAGCATACAGAAAGCTTTGGTGCGTCTTGAAGCAATGGTAGTTATTACAAAAACGGACATCAGGTGTCAGCAGAGTATAAGAGATCAGCCAGGGCCATGTTGCAACAAGCTCTTTCTGACATTGTTTTCACCAGGAATGTAAATAATGATGAAACCTAGCTATATTCTAATGCTAATTGCTGCAAAATGGAAACGGATACAAATATACTTTTTTTTTCCTGATGAAAGAAGAGACTTTAATCTTTCTTTTGGTAGCTTCCATGTTTTGATAGCAATAGAACACAATATTCTGTGGGCCTTGCAAAATCAGTCCAAATCCAGTAAAACAGCCGGGAGCGAAGGGTGTTGCTTCAGTCAAAATGGCTGTCAATGAGTAAAATACCTTTTGTTTTTTGTACGATTCATCAATTAATCAACAAAAGAATCGACTGTTCAAATAATCGTTAAGTACAGCCCTAAATAAGACGTAAACATAGTAAAAGATCAATTCCAACCGACAGCGAGTGAATGTTGACAAGTCTGACTTGAACGCACGTTGCCACGGCAACAAGGAAGGCGGAACCGCCGCGTGCGTTGCGGTTCCATTCACAAATGGCGGTCATGATAACAACGAACATGTATTGTTATGTAACATCAAATAGACAATGTTTTGTGTCAAATAAGCAGCTTGATTTTGGAATTTCATCGCCTGCCTGCCGAAAACAATTCACGGTGGTTTCAAGTGAGCCAAAACTGCATGCGGTCCTTCAAACTGCTCGCATCATACTGAAAAAATTATGAGCTGCTCTCAGTTGACTCCCAAATGTCCTTACTCGGTGTGAAATGTGCGCCTGTTTAGGACAGCAGAAAGTTTTTTGTTTTTGTTTTTTTTCTGCTGTGAATGTCAACAGGTGAAAAGGAAGCTGAATTGAGCATTCAATTGTTTTGACTGTCACCGGACGTGGCTGGCAATTTGGGAATAGCGCTGTCAAAATGAATCGATTAATCGACAAGTCATCGAGGATCAAATTAATCGACAACTACTTTGTAATTGAGTAAATTGTTTGGAGCCATTTTTTTTTTCTTATGTAAAATTGTCCAAATTCTCTGATGTCTGTCAGCATATCAACAGTAATTGTTGACTGATTTCTGATTATCGTCTGTGTTAAATCAAAATAAGACATTTGCAAACATCTGTTTTTATTTTTACCTTTTTTTAACCACTATATGAATAAAAAGTACGAAATAAACACCAATCACTGGTTAATAAACAGTAATCTGGAGAAAAAAAGTTTTTTTGTAATGCACTTTAATGCAAAATTAAAATGAATCCGATTAATCGAGTGAAGAATCGATAGATTAATCGATTTTAAAAATATCGGCTCGTGACAGCACTCATTTGGAATCATTTTTCAGACCAATTGAGTCATTTTGAACGATTTTGCTTGCTGATCAGTGAAGTCAAAAGGACATTGAGAGGTTATTAAAAAAAAATTTTTTTTAAATATTTTAATCATTTTATGAATACAAAGTACGAAATGAACACCAATCACTGGTTAATAAAAAGTAATCAGGGAAAAAACATGTTTTTGTAATACACTTTAATTTAAAATTAAAACAAATCTGATTAATTGAGTGAATAATCGATAGATTATTAATCGATTTTAAAAATATTCGATCATGACAACACTCATTTAGGATCAATAATTTTTTTGGACCATTGGACCCATTTTGGACGATTTTGCTTGGTGATCAGTGAAACCAAAAGGAGATTTTGAGGTTATTAATTATTGAAAGTGATCATAAAAAGGAAATTCTGCAAAACTGCTTATTTGTCGTCTGCGTTGCTGCACTGCAGAGGATTTGTTTCTTTCCCTGTCTCTCGCGAGGATGCTGCCCCCCCCCCTCCCGCATTTTAGACGAGGTGGAGCCTAACAAGACGGGCAGGCGGAATTTATGGAGCTAATATTTCACGGCGGAGGATTAGAAAGACTCGCTTGACTTGAGTCCTGATGTGATTATTCCCGCGGGAGTGCCGCCGATTAACACGGCCTCTGTTTTTTGTACGAGACGATCTTGAGAAAAATGTATGGCAAACACAAATGTGTTAGCTCGGGGGCCAAGAAATTAATATTGACTATCAATCATTTAAAAAAATCTAAGCTAATACTGTAGTTGATGTGCAATTGCACTTTATACTGGTATGACTTTTTTTTTTTTTTTTTACGTGTTCTCAGGGGTCACATGTGCCCACCCGGCATCCAACCGTAAGAACTCGTTGACACCAAGGTTATTTGAGTTTACTAAAACTAACGAAAAAACTAAAATTCAAAAAACAACTTATTGAAATTAAATGAAAAATGAAAATGCTTTTTAAAAAACTAAAACTAACTGAAACTACATTTTATGTTCATAAAACTAACTATAATTATGGCAAAAAATGTCCTTGGTTTTCGTCTTTGGTAATTAATTTCATGCATGAGCCTTTGGGGATCATTTGAAATGTGATGAATTTTGATATTAACCAGAATAAGGACGTTTGAAAGTGTGTCACACAAAAGTGACGTCATCGAGCAGCAGCCAATAGAAAAGCACCAAAAGATGAGTCGTCCCATGCTGTTTGAAATAAAAATCATAAATGTGACCTGATGGAAAAACTCCGGAAGGAGCGGACAAGTCTGCCCCCTAGTGGAAGACATCAAAATGACACCAATTCATTTATTTTCCTTCCTGAAACGAGAAATGAGGTGCCCAAAGAT